>NC_056578.1:20197137-20497137 GCF_018340385.1 Cyprinus carpio
CTCTTTTGTGATCGCTAGGGCTGTGACGAGACACTTATCCCACGAGACGAGATTTTTAAACTTTTTAAAAGAAATCCTTAATGTTGAAATACATCGGGAAAATTTTTCTTTTATTCAACTGAAAAACACAAAATGCAAAAATATGTAGGTGCATTTTGAAATCAAATTGTACTTTATGAAATTAAACATCTATTTTAATAAATTTTATGCAGGTATAAACAACATGTAAACACTGCAAAAGGTTTTGCCACAAACTCAACTGACAGGCAAGTAATTGCACAAAATTATATAGTATACATTAAAATAAATAATAAACAACACTAATAATATCCCTTTAAAGTAGCAGTCAGTCAAGTTTATTATTTAGTAAACTGATTTCCACTTTAATAAAAAAATTTTTTTTTCCATTTAATTTTTCTCAACTCCTTTTTAATAGTATATACATTTTCACTTCAAATTATTAAAAGTGTAACAAAAAATACATGTTTAGGGCCCTATGAAATGTTTTATTTTTTTCTCACCATATTATTTATATTTTTTATTGTTGCCAAATTCTGTGTTTTAGCAGACTTTTATTTTGACAGGTTGCCGTGAATACCTTTACAGTTCTATGTATGTGATATGACGCTAGTTTCACTCAAATCAAATGGTAAAATGCTCATGAAGTTACTCTCAGAGCAATTGTGGAGATGTTGTTCATGTGTTTACGTCCTCATTTAGTGAGACGGCAGATGCTGAAATCGTGCGTGTGTGTTTATAAAAAAACGTGCACCTGTACAATTCATTAACAGAAAGACAAAACATGCAGGAATCATATTTAAATTGACTTTTGCAGCTTTATATTTACAGATACTAGTCCATATCATGATTTGATTTAAGTGTAATGAGCTTCTTTTGGTTAATTAATAAAAAATTTGAGAAATTCGGTGACATTCCGTGTTAAACTGTGAATTACATTTTAATGACTGGATAAAGACTTCACTGCGTAATTTTCCCGCTTATCATGCGGCCACTTGCCTGATGATGTGAACATAATATCTCACCTTTTCGTGAGACCAGTCAGATCTCACGAGACACATCGGATCTTGCAAGATCTCGTGCCACGAGATCTTGTCACACCCCTAGTGATCGCTGTTCTGACTCAGAGGAAGCTCATTCGCTGCTCTTAAGTCAATCATATTATGCGTGCATAACCCACCTTGTCTTCTATGATGAACGTCCATCACACTTTTGCATTCAATTCTGTACATAAGAATCCCAGAAAAACATTCCTACAGATGAAACATGAACCTAAGAAACACGATTACGATATGATTTGTATGTGATTTTCATGAGATTCTGCCTATTTTCATAACAATACAGAGTGTTTACATGAGAAAAGCTAAGCAGGTGTAGGGATTAGCCTGATATAAGCTTTAAATAACATATTTCAGCAACATTATATAGCCAAAATCACACATTAGATCGCAATCGGAAGTTATAACAAACACTCAGTGATGATTTTTGGTTGTCTGAAATGCAGTGGAAAAAGTGCAAAAGTTTAGCATGTTGTAGCACTCCATTAAAAGAGGTCTTTCTCAGCACTGGAAAAGTCCTGACTCTTGCACCTTTAGTTTTCCTCTTCCATGTCCTTGTTGGTTATTATTAGGTTTTTAAAATATATTTTTGAATGTGATACTTAAATAACACTGAGAAAACTGAAGTCTTCAGTCATGTCTATAAAGACCCCAGACAGGAAACACGCTTCACACTAGATCATGACAGTAAATCTCTCCTAATGTAAAGACCACATTCTAATGAGTGCTCTGGGTGTTGTTGCAGATCCTGAGTAAAGAAGAAACGCAGGACACTCTCGTGCCATTTGAGACCCCCTGTCTAAGTTCAGACGGCCCAGTTGTCTGCACCATCCACCATGATGAGCGCCCTGGGTATTCTAGGGTTTTACAGAGTTAGAAACTGAATAGATTTAATGTGTGTTATGTCTTCTCCAGACCAGCTTGTGCCATCATTCATGTTTCTCTTCAGTAGCTTAACTCCAGTTGAAAGAATAAGCATACTGTATATAGGCCTATATAGAACAGTTTAAAAGTTTGGGGTCTTTTTCTTTGAAAGATATTAATACTTAAAAGGGACATAACATACAGAGTTTCTGCCAATCTCATGTTAATCTTGAGTACATATAGAGTAGTATTGCATCCTTCATTGCTCCGAGGAGTCTTTAGTTTAATGATTTACGCTTCTCTCTGTGGGCGGAGCTAAAGAGTCTCGAGCACACACAGCTTTTGTGTAGCCATAGTCTGCAAGCTGTGACATTGACAAAAATAAAATAGGAACAAAAACTTTATTGACTTAAATTTGATTTAATTTGTTTATAAAACATTTGGCACCAAAATGCCGGGAACACACTTGTACAACTCTGTTGCTGCCTCGGAGAAACAAACTGCATGCACTGCTCCATCAACCCTGGGTTCTTTGGGAAGCTGAACAAGGTTATCTTTCTCTCACAACAAAAAAATCATGTGACACTGACGACTAGAGTAAAAATTCAGCTTTTCCATCAAAGGAATAAATTACATTTTAACATGCGTTAAAATAGAATACATTTATTTTAAATTGTAGTAATATTTCAAAGTATTACTGTTTTACTTTATTTTTTGATTAAATACATGTACCTTTGATGAGTACTGTCACTGGTGTTTAATACATGGACAAATCCCCAAATGCATTTCGAGTAAAGTTATAACAGGATGTGAACTTAATGCACGTGTAAACAGAAAGCGACAAAATAGCGTCTGGGTTTATATTTCCTGTCTGTATTGAGTTCCGATGACCTTTAACAAAAGGATTTCAGTAACACGTCTGTCTTAAGTCAGTCTTTAAGCAGGCTTCAACAGAACTGAGAAAAGCTTTTGTTTTTCGCACTTTATGCCTGTTTCACTTCCACACCTTTTGCGGGCAATTTCTGTTGACATAAAGAGGTGGGTCAACCTGCTCTGCCAGAGTTCGAACACTCTCCATCCGTTTTGTGATCCATCAAGTGCATGTCTTTGTTTTGTTTACATCATGAGCTAAAGGGGAATCTATTTTGAACAACACCAGGCTGTCACTGTTTGTAATGGCTTGGGTTCTTTCTCTGACGTGATGAAGACTCAACATGATAGATGCACTAAAAATGATTCTGTAGAAATACAGGAAGTGGATATGGAAAAGTTGACGCATAAGAAAAGTAGTTTCCACCAAAAGTAATTTTTCAAAAACCATCAAAGAAACAAAATGTTAAATGTACTTTATATTTTCCTTCATTGCCACTTATTTTCATTTGGCACAGTTTCCATCCTGCAGCCAGACGCAAGTGTACTTTAGGGCTGTTTTGTTAAGGGTTGTATATCAGGATGTCTTGTGCCTGTGAACATTTCCAAAGACCACAAGCTGTACGCCGTAATTTGAGTATATGTTCCCCTGGTTTCAGTGCAAGTTTTTTGGCTTGGCTGTAAGTGTGTGGGTGGTTGTGAAAGGCAGTGCTCGGCGTGTATTTGTGTCTTGTGAGGTAACTCTTATTGAAATGTCAGTCTTCACTACTCAAACTGCTTAGATAGAGAGGTCTCACATGCTCCAACAAGTAGATTTTGGAACAGTGTGAGGAAATGGACAAATAAAGGAGTTTATTCTCCCTGAGAGAGAGAAAAGAGGAGAGAGAGGGAGGTTTTACAGAAGGGAAAGGGGAGGAGTTTTCCTCGGCTGAGTTACCACAGTGACAGACAATCTCAGTGTGTATGAGTATCTCACAGGGTGTTTTGGTTTTTCCTCTCACATGCTGTCAGCATTACCATGGAGGGTCTTCGGAGACGGGCTGTTTTCTGATTAGCGTGATCCTGTAGGACTGAAGACTGGATCAGAGGAGAGCTGCTGTACTAAGGGTAAGTGACTCTCAGATTGAACATTTAGTTTCTCTGTCTCTTTCCACCTGTCTCTGGAATTCTGCCTGTCCACTCACTCAGCCTGCAGTCACAGCTCTCCATGCCCGAGCAAGTCATCCTGACAGTTTGTTTCCCCCACTTTTTCTTCTGCGTGCCTTTACTGTGTAGTCCCCTCCCTTTATCTCTGAACTAATAATCCCCCCACTCTTTTTTTTTTTTTTTTTTTTTTTATAGTTGAAACTCTGAATTACGTGGACTTTAAAAAAAAAAAAAAAAAAAAAAAAAATATGCATAAGTGTATTGTATGTAACTGGTCACAATTCCCTTAGTGGACCCCGGCCCTCTGGTTGAGAACCACCGATATAATGTTGGACCATCCTTATACTGTAAAAGTTTTTGTTCTTTACTTATATAAACTTTTTTTTGACTTACTATGTATGTGTCCATACAGAGAGTGATAGATGGCGTGAGTGTTGTGCTGGAATGTGTGTGTGTGTGGACAGATGCCTGCACAGCTCAGTATTTTTGTTTTAAATAGCCTTGTTAAGACTTTGTGTGCCGTGACTGCGATAAGTTCACACACCATTAACCTCACACACATAAAGAAGACCTTTCTTACATCAGCTAGGTCAATGAGGACTCCAGATGAATGGCTGTTGAACTTTTAGACGTGACAGGATGAATGTGACTTTGTTGATTTAATAGTGCTGCAGTGCAGACCCTGTTTGACACCTCAGTCTAACCGGCTTGTAATTTACACTGTTCTTGCACTCTTAACAAAGCATAGGAGGACTGAAGTGAACAAATTCTTTAGTTTTGGATTCTCATCGTCATCTGTCTGCTATGTTGCACAGCTGTGTTTTAATGCTGAATTGTTTGTTAAGATGATGCATTGGCCCAGATATGAGGATCAAATCATTAAGAGGGTCAGTTGGTAAAGGTTTACGGCTCTGAATTATGTTGAGACCCCTTTGTGAGCCCCGTTTCTAGTGTGTGTGGAGTGTAGTGCCGTCACAGCTGGATGCGTCTATGCAGTACAGCTGAAACTAAAGCTATAATGTCTGACCCAGAGGGCACTGAAATTGTGGGAAACATCCCCTCTATGTCTCTCTGTCCTGACTTCTTTTCAATGTGCAGTACTGATAATATTTTGGAAAGTGATGTATATGTCTTGAGCAGTGAGAGGTATGTTTTGTGAGATGAACTTTGTTGCAGGGTAGGAATGTAACGATTAACCGCGAGCCGTTGAAAAACGATTCAGATATGTGACGATTCAAAATGGTTGTGATGCTAAACAAATCGCGATTAGGTGTAGGAGTTTATATAAATACATATCTGAGGGAAAACTTACTGTCTTTAGAAAAGTTTAGATGGTATTTTTTTCTTTTCATATTGCCTCTGTATGATGCATATTAAAGTTCATAAGTGCAGGGCTGCTTTATTTACAGCGGAAACCAAGGAAACGCTTTAATCGCCACCTGCTGGCAGAGAGTGAATCTGCTTCTATGTGGCATTCCTGTGGCTCAGTGGTAGAGCATTGCGTTAGCAGCGCAAAAGATCATGGGTTAAATTCCCAGGGAACACACATACTGGTAAAAAAAATAAAATAAAATTATAGCCTGAATGCACTGTAAGTCGCTTTGGATAAAAATGTCTGCTAAATGCATAAATTTAAATGTAAACGTCTCGTTCAGCTCGACTGCTGTTTCTGTTTCATTCAAATATTTTTTATGTATAGTGTCACAAAACTGAAGTCAAACCATTCTGTTTTTGCTTCAAATTTCGAAATTATACAATATAATTTAGATTAAAAACTACTCATGTTGCATGTATGCAGCATCTTTGTTTGGATCATGATTAAAATGAAGTGGTTGCCTCTAATTTTAAATGGAAAGAGCACAGACAAAGCCTTTTTTTGTTTATATGAAGAGATTTATTTTATTTGTGTTATTTTTATTTTTGATTTGGGGCTTGTTTTAAAATTTCAATTTAGTTTTGTTATTTACATTTACATTATATTTAAATTTTGTAATTTAGCAGATGCTTTTATTTAAAAACCAAAACCAACAAAAAAGCAATAATATGCAAGTGCTATATTAGTATATTATTATAGTGTTATTTTTCAATTTCACAAAGAAACATGTAGCATTTTGTCCATGCAATAATAAAAGGACACATTTAATTTATAATTTGTCTCAAATCGAAACAAAGTTGTGAATTGAGTGAATCATTAGGGAGATTGTGGAGGCACATGAAAGTATTTATGTTGTTTGAAGGCATTTGTTGGACTGCCAGCACACCAATTGTAGTAAACACAGATTGGCCTCAAAGTAGATGTGTACAACCCCTTGACACTTATATCAGTGTCATGTGCACAAAATAAGCACTGCATGGTAGAGCTGTCGCTAAAATTCACAGGGCCAGGACAAAGTGTTTATAGGTGGGCCCCCTCTCTACCATAGAGGACTCACCTCACAGGGCCTCGCACAACTGCTGCCTGGTATTAGAGATGATTATGAGTCAGTTTTTTTGCTTGAACAGAGAGGTAGAAAAAATAGGGACAGACACAAGCACAGGATATTGCAGTTCGTCTGTACAGGACAATAGTGAATACATCGCTCTTAAACTTCAATTTCCTCTGCTGAAGCTTCAGTTATCTGCCTTCTCCCATCCCAATACACATGTGCTCATGCATTGCTTAGACGCAGATGTGAGAGAGAGACTGAATAAATTGGCAGTTAGCGCTAGGTTTTTTACAGAGGTTTTCTGTGATGCTTAGAACTGGATCTGGATTGTCTGATTTTCATAACCCCAGGTTAAACTACTCACTTCTTTATTCAAATCAAAAGCATATCCTCTCTCACAAACATTCTTTCTTTCTCTTGGAATATCCTGTGTTTCATGTTTAAATTACACAAACAGTCTGGTGATTTCCCCAGTGATGGTATCTAGGACGGTCTCATTCAGTTTGCATAACATGTTGGCTGTAGGTGAATCCTTTGGCTCAATGAGGAAGATCAAGTGAATTCACAGAACTGCAGGCGGGTCCAGAACAGAGGATTATATGTTGAAAATGAGAGATGATTCACTCACAATGTCTGTTATATTTATTTCAGTAATGTTTCATTTAGTTGAATAATGTTGTCTGCCACACTGAACATCCATTAAATTCTGAGGAAGTTCCTTGAACAGTATTACAAGAGGTTTCACGTGTTGTTTTGCCCTTTTAAAATTAATTTAGATGGGTGAAGCTTGGATGAAACAGTGATCTTAAGTCATCTTTACACATTTAATTATTTGTCTTTTGTGGGATGGCAGTTAGTTAGTTTTTTCCGTTTTAACTTTTCTCGACTCTTTTTTTAAAGGATAAATAAAATTTTAATTAATCAATAAGCATGTCTAATTAATTAAAATCATGAAACTTATACATTTTCACATCAATTTATTAAAAGTTTAGGCCCCTATGAAATGTTTTATTTTTTCTTCAACATGTTGTATTGTTACCTAATTCTGTGTTTTAGCATGTCTAATTATTTAAAGGCATAAAAACAACTTAATTAATTTTTTTTTTCTTAAAATAGCCTTATGAAATGTTTTTTTCCCCCTCAGAAATTCTGTTGTGTATTTACATTTTTCTGGTTATCAAATGAAGGCATAAAACATTAATTTAATATATCTTTGAATTATTGAAAATTAAGCAAACTTTATTTTTTGGTAAACAAAGGGGATTTACTATTAAAATTAAAACATGGAAGAAATGTTGTGTGATTATTCCTTAAAAAATAATGTTTCGGAAATCATAGGGCCCTATAAATCTCTCCTGCATCACAGTGAAGGCCTGTTGTTTCCTGTTGTCTCATCTTCGTTTAGTGACCCCCCAAAGGATCTGTCTTTCTCCATTTTTCTGCCCAAATAATAATGTTTCATATAACAAAATAAAGATATAAGAAACCGAACGATTAAAGAGGCTAGAGATGAAGGGAGAACCGGTCAAGATAATAACACTGAACTTTGTGACTAAATCCACATATATTTAAAGCTCAGTTGTGCTTGGGTGGACCTGCTCAATCCTGCTCTGATGTAACACTGCTCTCAGCACATGTAACACTGTCTCCTTCTCTTCATCCCTGTCATCCAGTGGTTAAGAGGTTAAGAGAAGTCATACTCATCCTGTTTTCCTGTTTTCTGTTCGTCATTAGGTTTCCACTGGGAATAATTTAGAGATTGGTCTATGTGTTTATCATTTAATCACCATATTCTGTATTTATCCTCTCTTCTCATTCACCAAAGAATAATGTCTATAAAACATTGATATGCTGTGAGAGGCCTGCTGGGATAATATAACATGAATTCTTTATGGTTCTGAACCAGAAGGACGTGGGCCTCAGAAAACATCCTCAAGATTACTTCAAATTATTTAAGACAAAACAAGTATTAAAATGAGCTAAAACAACTAAAAATCATGATATTTATTTATTTGTTTGTTTTATTTTTTCTTTGAAGAACCAGGGTTCCCACAGTTTTAAAAGGATGATTGCTAAGATCTAGAAAAGCTTAATACTTCATACTCTAAAATATTTTATCAGGTAGAAATTGTCTGTGAATTTTTTTTTTTAAACATTATTTGTTTTTAAAATATTATTTTAGTCAAGAAGGTTGAGAGCCAGTGGTCTAGGAGAAATAGGAGTCAGTCCTAACAAGGTGTATCCAGGTGTCAGATCGAAGATGCCTAGGGAGAGTTCCCATTTTGGGTGATGGAAAATGGAGACCGAGCAGGACACTTGTGTACATGCTGCAAGGCCAAATGTAGGGGTGTGTTTCAGTCAGTTACCTTATTAATCAGTGCACTGCCCAGTAGTCACGCTGCAGGAAGTTGAGTCAGCAGTGACCCAGTGTTTAGTGGATCAAGGTCCTTAGCTTTTGCCTGAATTCATTTTCAGGATATAAAGATGAATGAGACTCACACACGGTAAAGCAGCATACAGACGCACCCTTCTGATTAATCACAGGTGAGTGAAGTCATCAGGGGCTCCACCTGTAAGTGAGTTTCTATCCTTAAATCACATTACTAATCCACAATCCTAACAATGTTTAGCCCTTTAAGTGAGTTCCAGTTCTTTCAATCATAATCATATTCCTACTCAAAATTCAGTGTGTAGAACACTGAACTTTTATCCTACAATAAAGAATACATTCATAATTAATCTGTGCTTAATTCATGCATACGTGAATAATTTAACTGCAAACTCTAATAATCTGATTTACAGATTAACAGATAAAAAACAGATTGCTTTACATAGTATCTAAAAAGGTGAAGTATTGGGTGTGTTTGTTGGTTGTATGTGAAATAAGTGAAATGCATGTTGGTCATCACCATCACTAGCTGGGTTTCCATCACCCTGCTTTTATGCACATTTTGAAGTATCGCATCAGAAACGAGTGATGGAAACGCTGAATTTCGAATAAAATTGGCTTAATTTGCAAAAAAGTTTTTATGCTCACTTGAGGTGGTTTTTGACTTTTGCGGAAAAGGGAGTAATGGGAGATGAAAATGCATTTTGCAAAAAAATTCCTCCAAACGCATCAAAAAAGTCATGTGACTTTGCGCTATGAGATGGTAAATCCTGACTAACCAGCGTACCGATCTTGTTCCACAGCTGTCCACATCTGAAATGTTGTTATATGGTCATTCGGAAATGCCCGAGCAAAGTCTGTCATCAAAGTATTTCTGTATAATTGCCTCCCAGAACTGACTGCATTCGACTGCATTCCCAAACAGCAGCATCCAGCTCCGAAAGCAATAACCGCATTCATTGTGTTCCGTCTGCTCGTTCTGAGGTGCGTGTAATGTTTTACATAGGAACATTTTTATGTTCAGTCACTTCTCCTACTTTTCTTAGTGATGTATAGTGCCAGTTTATCAGGAAGTGATGATTTTGTTCTCATTGACTCGTTGGATGGAAACTGTGCTTGTTCACGAATGTTGTTTAGCTTGGTGCAAAAGATGCATTGTGTTTTATTAGACTTGTATGCTCTGGTTTTAGTTAACTATTCAGTCTACAGGTGCACCTATGAGCATGTGTGGACATAGTCTTATTATTCAGTGCGGATTACTTGAGCTTATGTCCACAAAAGCACGTCTAGCTGTGGTTAACCATCCATTTAATAGACACTTAGTGCACAAATAGATTAAATAGATAGAACTGAAGCTGAACTACTCTGACTTTTTGGAGATTTGCTAAGTAGTTATTTAACAGATGCTACACTTATTTCTGGCACAGTCACCACTAGAGACACATTAATATGCTCTAGGAAAGTGTCATTGTTTCCTCCTGTCATCTTTCACTTGTTACTGCCACACATTTAAATGAAGCTGACAAAATATGTTCCATTCCGTTTTACAGAATTGTGTTCCATTTTAATTAAGTAAATTCAACAAGTAGAAAATACTAAAGCATCAGATTGCTTATGACATCAGGATGTGATTCTGGTGGAATGATTATGAAGACAATTTTTAATCTCTTCTTTGTTGAGGCTGTTGCTGACAGGTGCACAGAGCAGTAGTGGTTTACAGAACTGAAGTCGATATTTAAAACTGGTGTAAGGGCATCATCCAGTTACGGATTTATTTGGAGGAAATCCTCTTTCACAATGGACTAAAAGAGGTTTTCTTTTAGACAAACTAGGAATCGAACAAAAAAGCGTCACTCTTATGCTTAAGAAGAAATGTTTGTCAAATCTTTTCCAATTGCAAGATTTTATACTTTTGAATAAAAATACATGTCTTGGGGTGGATGGCGGTCCCTGTCCTTCTGTTGACCTTGATCCTTGAGAGACAGGATTTGAGTGAGTTCAGGCCCCTGTTAAAAAAAAACATCAGCCATTGAACTGAACATATATAGAATCTCTTGTGATTCAGCACAAATCACTCACATTATTGTGATACAGTCACATTAATGCAAGAGAACACTGAATTCAGCAGTAATTCTAAGGTGGAAGCCTGTTAGGGGGTTTATTTAGAGATGTTATCTTTGGTATAGATCATGGGCAGGTTTATGTAGCTTTCTTTCTGTCCATCTGTCGCAGTGGCCTTGAATAAAACTCCCTCAGTCAGAATTTCTGAAGTCACCTTTTTCCACTCTTGGCAGATCAGTTTATAACAACTTACGACAAAGTGCACACACCTAAATTTATAGATTTAACTGTTGAGATCTGTGATGGTTCTTCTCACACATTGTTTTGCTCTTGAGAAGGAAAACAGTCTCTCTCTTCATTCTCTCTCAGCTTTTTTCAGCACATGAAAACACGTAGCATATTCATTCAGTGAACCTCACCTGTGTGTTCTGTCATTCATCTGTTTAATCATGTTTTCATTGCTGATATGGTTGGAGCTCAGATAGGCTATTATGTCTCTCTGTATCTCGATTGGTTTTAACTGGTAATGTTCACCTTCTGCAACAAATTGATGTAATTATGTAATTATTATTGGAACACATGAGAGTTTATTTCAGCAGTCTCTGCACTAGTTTTTTTTTTTTTTTTTTTTTAATTCTTATGATATAAGGTCATATTTGTGTTAATGCTTTTTATCCATTCGTATCATATAATGGAAGAAGCATGTCCTGTTCTTGATCTATTATTTTCTCTCTCTCTCTGTCTCTCTCTCTCTCTCTCTCTCTCTCTCTCTCTCTCTCTTTATATAAACTGTGTAATCTAATAAATCTAAAAGTAAATCAGTTTCTTAGTCCCTTGACCCTGTCAGAAAGCAGAGGGCTTCAGGTTAACTGGTATCAGCAGTGCATTAGTCAGTCATGCCTGACAAACTGCATCTCTTTTCATGTTTAATCACTTAATCAGATTGAGTTTTGGAGAAACAGATCAGGACAGACGGTCTTGTTTTTCCATCATCTGTGTTTGTGTATGTGTTCTTGAGAGTATCTGTATGTGGAAGCAAACAAATCAATGCCAGTAAGAAGTCATTGTAAAGGTGCATGAAGTATTATGTTTTCTTCAAGACATTACTTGCTTCGCTGACACAATATCATACAAAGATACTATCATAAAGTCTAGTGCTGGGTTTTGACCCAAATTTCACAATTCGATTCGATTATCCTTCACAAGCTTGTAATTTCGATTCTGTCTTATCAAAGTCACAGTAGGCTCCAGCTATAAAGGACACAGCTTGTCAAACAGACACATAGAAAGTTAGTTTACTAAGCAAAACTGTTATCCAGTCATAGCAGTGGGCGTTTACTTCCAAGTCCATAAAATCCGAGCGTTTCTTGAGCCGGCCTCAAAACCAGGGGAGAAAATAGCCTATTGCTTATTGGTTTTGATGTATTTGAGTGTAAAAAAACTACGCAAACGTCATAAGTAGACCTCAGAAAACAATATAAAATTATTAAAAAAAGCCAGTTCATGACCCCTTTAAGAACGATATCGTTTCATAAAATTGAAAATCAATTAAAATCGGGGGGAAAAAAATCTATATTTTTTACACGAAGTAGCGATTGGGAGATACATATTCTAGATTTTAACAATAAAGAGGTAAAAAAAAAAGGTCAGTATTTGATCCTTACTGGTTTGTTTTTGAAGTCTAAAGCCGAGAACACACTGCACAACTGTCAGGCCGATTATGAATGTAATTTGGTCTTGACGACGGATCGTGCCCAGATGGACCGGGTCTGTTTCAGTCGCTGTTTGCAGTCGGCAGTTATCAGTCGTTTTGACAAAGATTTTTTTTTTTTTTAAATGTTTAATATTTGCGACTGCCACCAGCGTTTGTATATGCGGCTGTGTGTTCACTGTCAAACATCATTAAAGGTTCATTTTGTAATTTTGTCAAATAATTTTCTTGATTACACATCACCTTGTGATTTATTTAT
Source organism: Cyprinus carpio (assembly GCF_018340385.1). Taxonomy (NCBI): domain Eukaryota; kingdom Metazoa; phylum Chordata; class Actinopteri; order Cypriniformes; family Cyprinidae; genus Cyprinus; species Cyprinus carpio. The sequence continues at coordinate 20,209,940 of NC_056578.1, forward strand.
TGTCTTTATTTTATTTCATAAATTAACGTTGCAAGTAAAATGGTTTTAGATTATTTGTTTTTTTCTGCAGTCAAATAAAGTAAAATAGTAATACATTTATCTCAGTGATTTCTCTCATTTTAAAGATATTATCAAGAATTATTTTTTATTCTTTTATTTTCTTAACTTTTAACTTTTTTTAAAAAATTTATGAAGATTTTTTAAATCAAGTTCATAACAAAGCTGAATATACGAACATAACAAATAGCTATTCAAAATAAATTTTACATTAAAAAAAATCATTTAAAAAAATCACAAATATGAAACTAAAAATGATTTTATATACGCAATTTAATTATATGCTATATAGGGCATAGCAGTTTTGAGTCAAATGGATAAGGAAATTACAGGGCCTTGAATTTCTGTGCAGCTCCTCTGTCAGCTGTAGGAGTGCAGTGTAAACTAATATAATCAAAATTTAAATACGCAAACAGCATTTTATATGACTTTTATTCCTGAATAAGACATTGCTGTTGTATTTATTAGTAACACCTACATAGCAAGAAAGTTATATTTTCTGTTATATTAAGCACTGTCACGGTGTCTGTTCTGTGTCTCCCTGGGTGGCCACTAGAGGTCTCACTTCCCTTGATTGTCACCCCCTTCTGAACTTCAATTCCCACTAGCCTTATCTGTTCATCACTGTTCATTGTGTTCAGCTGTCACCACTTACCTTGTTTGCACCTGTCTATAAATACCCTGGTTTGTTTCTGTCATTGTTACGGAGTCCTTGTTGAATGTCACCCTGGTTTTTCGTGTTTCTGGATGTTGTTTTATGTTTCTTGTTTTGGACGGGTTACCTGGATTTTGACCTTTGCCTGGATGTTGTCTGATTTTGGTTCACCCCAATAAACATACTGCTTTTGGATCTACCTGTCTGTGTGCGTGTCGTGACAGAAGGACTCCGTCATGCCTAGATCCAGCGGTATGTTTTTTTGAGGTTTCTCCCCCAGCCATCGAGCGGGAGAGAAGGATAGAGTTTGAGGGAAACCCGCCTGGTCATTTTTCGTGGGACCCGGGGAGGTCGCAGAGGAGTGAGTGGTCGAGAGGAGGCTCAGAATCGCTCTCAACCATGGCCCCCCTTCGATCCGGGGCTCGTGTGGGATGGATCAGAGCCACTGTCTCACCATGGCGGATGGAGAGGGGAGAAGAAGCGCGCGTCCGCCATGGTGGCGTCACTGCCCATGATGCCACTGCCAGGGCCAGCGCCACGAGGCAAGATGGACGCCAGCTCAGCGCCACAGCACAAGGTGGTCACCAGCCCCACGCCACGAGGCCAGACGGCCGCCAGCCCAGCGCCACTGTCCAAGATGGCCACTGAGACATTTTTGAATTACTTCTCCAGGTTGAACAAGATCCCAGAGGTTCCCAGGAGTGTTCACGTCAGGTCTGCTGAGCCAGCGCCACAGCACAAGATGGCCGCCAGCCCTGCGCCACAGCACAAGATGGCCGCCAGCCCTGCGCCACAGCACAAGATGGCCGCCAGCCCAGCGCCACAGCACAAGATGGCCGCCAGCCCAGCGCCACAGCACAAGATGGCTGCCAGCCCAGCACCACAGCACAGGATGGTTGACTCAACGCCTGAGTCTTCCGTCAAGGAGCCACCGGCTCGCCATCATAGAGGGCGGAGGAGGAGGAGGAGACAGGCGTCAGCCGTTCCTCAAAGCCCGGAGGGGGGTCCCGAGCAGGCCGCTGCCGTCCAGGAGGACATTCCAGAGTGGGCCGCTGCCGTCCAGGAGGACGTTCCAGAGCGGGCCGCTACCGTCCAGGAGGACGTTCCAGAGCGGGCCGCTGCCGTCCAGGAGGACGTTCCCGAGCAGGCCGCTGTCGTCCAGGTGGACGTGCCCGAGGTTCCCGAGGCGGTGCCTGATGCGGTGGCCGAGGCGGTTCCCGATGCAATGTCCGATGCCGAGGCGGTGCCCGATGCCGAGGCGGTGCCCGAGGCGTTGCCCGATGCCGAGGCGGTGCCCGATGCCGAGGCGGTGCCTGATGCGGTGGCCGAGGTGGTTCCCGATGCAATGTCCGATGCCGAGGCGGTGCCCGATGCCGAGGCGGTGCCCGAGGCGGTGCCTGATGCGGTGGCCGAGGCGGTTCCCGATGCAATGTCCGATGCCGAGGCAGTGCCCGATGCCGAGGCGGTGCCCGTTGCCGAGGCGGTGCCCGTTGCCGAGGCGGTGCCCGAGGCGGTGCCCGATGCCGAGGCGGTGCCCGATGCCGAGGCGGTGCCCGTGGCCGAGGCGGTGCCCGAGGCGGTGCCCGATGCCGAGGTGGCGCCCGATGCCAAGGCGGTGCCCGAGGCGGTGCCCGATGCCGAGGCGGTGCCCGATGCGGTTCCCGAGGCGGTCCCCGATGCAATGACCGAGGCGGTGCCCGAGGCGGTGGTCGAGGCAGTTCCCGATGCAATGCCCGAGGCCGAGGCGATGCCCGATGCCGAGGCGGTGCCCGATGCCGAGGCGGTGCCCGATGCCGAGGCTGTGCCCGATGCGGTGCCAGAGACGGTGCCAGAGACGGTTCCCGATGTAATGCCCGAGACCGAGGCTGTTCCGGAGGCCGAGGCGGTGCCCGATGTTGTTTCCGATGCCGAGGCGGTGCCCGATGTTGTTTCCGATGCCGAGGCTGTGCCCGATGCCGAGGCGGTGACCGATGCCGTTCCGGAGGTCGAGGCAGTGACCGATGCCGTTCCGGAGGTCGAGGCAGTGACCGATGCTGTTCCGCAGGTCGAGGCGGTGCCCGAGGCTGTGGCCGATGCCGAGGCTGTGCCCGATGCCGAAGCGGTGCCCGATGCTGTTCCGGAGGTCGAGGCGGTGCCCGAGGCTGTGCCCGATGCCGATGCGGTGCCCGAGTTGGTTCCAGAGACCGAGGCGGTGCCCGATGCGCAGGCCGAGGTCGTTCCCGAGGCGGTGCCCGATGCGCAGGCCGAGGTCGTTCCCGAGGCGGTGCCCGATGCGCAGGCCGAGGTCGTTCCCGAGGCGGTGCCCAATGCCGAGGTCGTTCCCGAGGCGGTGTCCTTGTCCAAGGCCGTTCCCGAGGCCGATGCCGAGGCGGTGCCCGATGCCGAGGCGGTGCCCGATGCCGAGGCCGTTCCCGAGGCGGTGCCCGATGCCGAGCCCGAGGCCGTTCCCGAGGCGGTGCCCGATGCCGAGCCCGAGGCCGTTCCCGAGGCGGAGCCCGAGGTCGTGCCCGAGGCTGTTCCCCAGGCGGTGTCCTTGTCCAATGCCGTTCCTGAGGCCATTCCTGAGGCCGTTCCTGAGACCGTTCCCGAGGCGGTGCCCGATGCCGAGGTCGTTCCCGAGGCGGTGTCCTTGTCCGATGCCGTTCCTGAGGCCATTCCCGAGGCGGTGCCCGATGCTGTTCCGGAGGCCGATGCGGGGCCCGAGATGGTTCCGGAGGCGATACCCGTGTCCGAGACCGTTCCCGAGGCGGTGCCCGATGCCGAGGTCGTTCCCGAGGCGGTGTCCTTGTCCGATGCCGTTCCTGAGGCCATTCCCGAGGCGGTGCCCGATGCTGTTCCGGAGGCCGATGCGGGGCCCAAGATGGTTCCGGAGGCGATACCCGTGTCCAAGGCCGTTCCCGAGGCGGTGCCCTTGTCTGAGGCCGTTCCCGATGCCGTTCCCAATGCCGTGACCTGGCCATCGCCACAGCCTGCTCCTTACTGGCTCCCCGATTGGCAGGTTCCGTTCGGGCCACTCAAATGGCGAATTCCTCCCTGGCCGTCTGCACAACGAGAATGGACTGATCCACCGTGGCCACCTGAACGGCCTGGCCCCTCGTGGTCCCCTGAACTTTCGGGTCCACCGTGGCCACCTGAACTGCCTGGTCCCTCGTGGTCCCCTGAACTTTCGGGTCCACCATGGCCCCCTGATCTGACCAAGCCACCTGGGCTACCAGGGGAGCCATCGCTGCCGGTCCTAGTTCCCCTACACGGGCCTGGCCCGCCATCCCTCCCCCTGTTCTGCCTCCACCAGTCCACCTCCCTCCTGGTCTCTTTGTTTTGTGTTTATTGTGTTCTGAGGAGCATCTGGAAGCTGCTCCTTAGAGGGGGGGTAGTGTCACGGTGTCTGTTCTGTGTCTCCCTGGGTGGCCACTAGAGGTCTCACTTCCCTTGATTGTCACCCCCTTCTGAACTTCAATTCCCACTAGCCTTATCTGTTCATCACTGTTCATTGTGTTCAGCTGTCACCACTTACCTTGTTTGCACCTGTCTACAAATACCCTGGTTGTTTCTGTCATTGTTACGGAGTCCTTGTTGAATGTCACCCTGGTTTTTCGTGTTTCTGGATGTTGTTTTATGTTTCTTGTTTTGGACGGATTACCTGGATTTTGACCTTTGCCTGGATGTTGTCTGATTTTGGTTCACCCCAATAAACATACTGCTTTTGGATCTACCTGTCTGTGTGCGTGTCGTGACAAGCACAAACTAAGAAAAAATGTTTTTGTTTTTTTTAAACGTTTCAATAATGTACTGAAAGTACCGGTGTTGTCCGCTGTGTTGTCTTTGTTGGGGCTGGAGCGGCTGCGGGAGCGAGGGTAGAATCGGATACTGCGTTTTGTTTTGTTTTTTGGTTCGGCCAAATTTGTCCAGTCGGGACGCACCAGTCATTAAGTGTGTTGTGTAGTGGACCGACTCAGTCATTAGGTTTGTGCTCCTCTCCAACTGTCAAAGACTAGATTCTGCACCAGTCGATGGAAACAGTCTTTAAGTGTGTTGAGGTCAGTCTTAGAATGTTTCAGCTAGTCGTGTGTTCCCTGCGTAAGTAGTGTGTAAAATCCATGTATGGGTACTTAACACTTGATGTTGGAGATTTGCAGCTTGCATCAACAAGCACAGAGAGAGGGTGATATATATAGTCTATAAGTACAGTACTTCAGGGTTCTAGGTGTTTATGTGTTTATGTGTTACACCATTAGCCTCCAACTCCACAGTTTATTCCTCATTTGCCTGCTGCCTGAGGCTTGGACATGTTATGCTGTTATTTCCAACACACACACACACACACACACACACACACACACACACAACTGACTCCTATCTCCGGTATGTCTGGAGATGTTTGTAGTTTTCCTCATTTATGGCCTTCGTTACCATTAAAGGTAAGAAAACAGCTGAAGTGATCATTGTCCCCATTTTCTCCTTCCTTCTTTTACTGTTTCTTCCTTGTTTTGTTGAGAGCTATTATGCTGATCAGTCATTATGTTATCTGACCTCTTCATCAAAAGACACCCATCAAGCACACGCTCGCTCTGGCCTGTAGATGTAGTCCTTTCCCTTGCCAGACTCTGGTTGTTGTTGTTGTTGTTGTGTGTTTGTGTTTGTGTGTGTGTGTGTGTGTGTGTGTGTGTGTGTGTGTGTATGTGTACCGTGTATAATCACCATTGGCTAGTAAATTTTTTAGTGTACTCGCCAGACTGATATACTATTTTACACACACACACACACACACACACACACACACACACACACACACACACACACACACACAAACAGGAACTGAGCATTACTCCTGATGACAGCCTTGGGTGAAGGAACATGTCATATAACAAGCCATTAACAAAGGGTGCACTACAAGAGCTACTTTTTGCCCCATGGCCAAAAATCCACTCTTCCATCTTTTTGCACTTCCTGCCATTTAGTGACTGTGTGGACTTTATGAGATCATTTTTGTGTGTTTACAAGGAAACATATCAGTGTCAATCTGGTTAAAGTCTTACAGGGGAGACAGAATGCACAAAATACACAGACATCCGGGAATTGTAATGTATTATGATATTAAGTTAGACATATATAGCACACATTTTAAACCTTCTCGTACAATGAAATACTCCCTTTCTTAATAGGGAAACACAATGGCTGTCATTCGTGGCTTTTTTTTCCTTGGACTAATTTATTTGTATGCAGCTAAGCTGGAAATGCTATTGAAAATATAAATATATATTGCAATATACATTGTACAAATATTTGTCATGCAATAAAGCTCATTAAAGATTTGGAATGGGGAAAAAATCATATTTTTTTTTATTACATTTTGAATTTTAATATTTTTTGGCATGGCAGTGAATCGATCTTGTTGTTTGAGGAATCTTTCCTACATGGCTTCCTGCTGTTACCTGGAGTGTGAGTGTGAGTGTTAGCTGGAGTGTGAGTGTGCATGTCCCAGCCACTGCAGAGTGCTTTGGCTCCCGCAGTTACTGCATTTAACTCCCTTTCTCAAGTCAAATTCTCTACCAACTTTTAGTGAGAGAGAAGCAGACAGCAGCATTATGGATTTTCAACATCAGATACCTGTAAGGGGGTTATCATTGCACCTCAGCTTCTCAAATTATCTTCAAGTGAAGTAAATTTAGTGCCATTAGTGGCCCTAATAGGAATTGCAAAAATAATGAACACTCTAGGTAAAAAAAAAATTATAAGCACCTTTTGGGAATGTGTTCTTGTGTAATGTTCCACAAAATAGTGTCCTCAGATGTCAATAGGGTATCTGTGGCAGTACTGCAGAGGGTCTGCCGATTATTGCTTTATATTGTATTGTGTTAAATAAAAATACAATGTTAAATAAAGTTCAACCAAAAGTTAAAGAAGCTGAAAGTGAAAGTGTAAATAGTATGACTCTGTACATTGATAATGTTTTTTTTTTTTGTGAAAAATGTTTTTGCAATGTATGCATCATAACAAAGTATATAAATACATTAATATGGTATTGTACCAATGCTACTATAGGACAGGCTTAAAATGCTGCACTTATTTATACACTACAGGGGTCCCTGGTCCATCTCTCTATCCATCAAGTGATCCTCGGCCTGTAAAAGTTTGAAGACCCCTGGTGTAGAGCCAAAGGAACATGTGTTTTTTTTACTTGCCTGGTTAAAAGTAAATGTGTTTTAATTGAGGAATGTTCACATTCTCAGTGAGGAAGGGTCGTACACTGCACATACTCTATTTATACTGGACCCCTATATAAATATACAAACTTAACACAGTTATGAAAAATTGAAACACACTGACCCACATATGTGGATTCAAAATTACCTTAATTCATTGTTCAGGTTTAAAAGCAGCTTGGTATCAAGTTGAGAAATCTCCTTTGTGCTCTTGCAGGTCAGCCTCAAATTAAAGATAAATGTTTGAGTATGAGAGCATGCTGTTTCCAGCAAGGGAGACATAAATACCAAATTAATTTGAGCAACATTAATTCATTCTGTTGAATGAATCTGAATTAATGTATTGTATTTGTTGACTTGCCTAAATGCTTTATCTATTGAATGTGGTTGAATTATTGATTTAAGGGCCCTGTCAATGTTACTTAAGAAAATCAATATCCAGGATGACATTGAAAGGCATTGGTTGATTAAACTTAGTTTTTATTTAACCATATGTATTTAGCGATTTATCGTTTGTGTTTGCCCAGTATGACAGCTCCTTGAGTGCCAAATCAGCATATTAGAATGATTTCTGAACAATCATGTGACACTGGAGACTGGAGAAATGATGCTGAAAATTCAGCTTTGCCATCGCATGAATAAATTACATTTTAAAATACATAAAAATAGAAATCAGTTATTTTAAATTGTAATAATATTTTACAAGGTTACCATTTTCACTGTATTATTGTTTAAATATATGCTGCCTTATTGAGCATAAGATACTTATTTCAAAAACGTGAAAAAAATCTCACAGACCCTAAACTTTTAAACAGTAGCATATACATGGATGCAGTGTTATTATAGACATCTTTGTTGTTTAAAAGCTTTAGCTGAAGTTCACTCAAAAATGACAATTCTGTCATCAGTGTTGGATATTTATTTAATATAAAATATGTAATGGTGGAAGAAAAAACAACTGCAGATGGACAAGAAAGAGGTATCCAGACTTTTAAAGAAAGAAGAAAGCATTCTGAAGTACAAATAATTAATTTATTATTCGATTAAAACTGTGTATTAAGATTCAAATGATGTTAGAGTTGGTTTAATTCCACTTAGATCAGCTGTGCATTTGACTGAGGCATTGAAACCTTGTGCATCATGTTCACTTTATCCCTTGCGGTCTGTCTTTCTCCTTCTTGATCCCTTCTCAGCTTTTAGACAGTGGTGAGCAGATCAAGTGTCGATCAAAATCTCCCCCCACTAGAGCTGTGTCCATTCACTCTGTCAGCAGGGAGCCAGTCTCTGGGTGTATGTAGCCAGATTACAGTGTTTACAACTGTGTTTCCTCAAGAGCCCTGTGCAGTAAATGAAATTTGACTGAGTGATGTATTTTGGTAAACATGTAATTTAAAAGTGCTGTTCCCATTAATAACATCACATAAAGTAGGTTAAGGTTACTTAAAGAGAGTCAGTGAGTTCAATTGGATGTATTTTTTTATGTTATTTAAATACTATTATACTATTTATGAACATTTTGAATTAGCGTTTATTTTCAGATTTTCATTTTTGTAAATTTTAGTCTTTTTATGTGCTTTTGTCATTTGCATTAGGTGTAATTTTTTATGTCCATTTAGCTTTAATTTTTATGTAAGTTTTAGTCATTTTAGTACATATTTCCATTAGTTGCCAAGGTAACATAATTTTTTTTATTACGTTTTTTAAGTTAATTTCAATTACTGGAAAGTTTCAACAGTTTTAGTTAACATTACCAGCACTTGGATGATTTGAGCTGATCTGCTGATGTGCGACTGTGTGAAAATACATAATTTAAAGTGATTCTTCACCCAAAAATGGAAATGAATCATTTACTCACCCTCATGGCTTTTCAAACCTGTATGACTTTAGCCCTTTTCGGACGGGACTAGTTTTTACTAAACTACATTTGAGTTTCAGTACTTATCACCCAACCTCTGCGATTTTCATGTGCCAATTCGGATGGGACTAACATCTCCTTGTTTATTGCGGAGGGTTGGGAGGTGTTTTGTAGAGGTGATGTAGTTGCGTGAATCACACACGGCACATATATCTAATGAAATATGTATTAATATAATTTAAATTTATTATAAAAACATTATTTAAATAAACTTTAGATGAGTTTATAGAAGTGGCTGCTTATAATAAACAACCAGTCTTAGCAGTTTCTGTGATTTGGCTCTCCTTATTAATTTCATAATTTAATTTTTTTTGTCGGATACAATCCATAGTGATAGGTGCAGCAAATGGTAGCTCAGGTAGGCCAAAGAACACGAGGAATAGCGTTGGGATAATGCAGTATCAGCAGTCACAGTCATTTGCATTTGGACAGGATTAGATTTCTCAGAGGACCACAGAGTTTGCCGAGGTTGTATCAGAAAAACACAGACTTAGCAGATTCGCATGGGAATAAAATCTCCAAGTATACAAATTTCTCTAATGTCCCCCTGGAAAACTAGTCCCGTCCGAATAGGGCTTTTGTTTTGTATGTGTAGTAATGTAGGAGTTGTTTTTTTGAAAGATGTTATGCATTAGAGTGTATATATTGAGTAAACTATGCTTTAAATACTTTTTTTTGAATGTAAGACACTGCATATTTAATATGTAGTTTGCATATTGTGTTGACACTATTTTCCCTTGTGTCTGTTCTGCTCCAGCAGCTTATGTAGAGTGTGTTTGGGAGGGTCTTTGAGTTGTGGGTGTGGACAGAACTTTCTGAGTGACAGACAGGCAGGCAGTGTGAGAGGGGAGGGGCAGAGAGTGAGTGGGCGGTCTCTAACTCGTGAGCTGCTGCAGTGTGTTGCGGAGTGTGTCAGTGTGTTGGAGACCTACAGTTTGGAAGGGTGCGTGAGAAACACACACAAAAACTTGCCCATTCAGCACGCATGCACACACACTCACACGCAACCACGGCACGGGAGGCCGCCGGACTCTCTGGAAAATGACTCTAATGAAGGGAAGAACAATCAGCCTACAGCATGGTGAGTACAGACAACTCTGGAGTTGTGTGGTGCTAATGGCTTTACCTTACGGGGGTTGAGATGAGGGAGGGGTGGGAGACGGTGGTTGGGGGGGGGGGTAGGTTGAGGTTACTGTTACTGTTTTTAGGAGTTTTACTGTACTGCTGCTGATTGACTAAAACATATACAGGACCTTTAGTCACTGTGTGTTTTTAATGAATAAATGGTCAGAGTGTGTGTTGGTGGTGGTCTGTACTGTCCTTGACGCAGGTAAAGCAGCCGAGGAGAGTGAAACTGTGGATTCAGCATGAATACGCTCTGCTGAGAGCTGACTACATGCTGCTGTTTTTCTGTAGGGTTCATGGAGCCGGTTTGACTGTGTCTGTGTGTGACCTCTCTTCATGACTGTTGGGGTCTTCCAAATGTGTGTGTGCTCAGGCCTGTCACGCCAGCTGTTCTCTGCATTACACTCATCTCCTTTACATCTCAGTGAGCCTATAAAGAGGTCAACCACGCAGAGAGGAAGGAAAGTGTGTATGTGTGTACCATACTCTTGGCCTTTCGTTCTCTTAAAGGTGACTGCTGCCTTGAAGGTGAAGAGAGAAGTCGGTATGTTTCATCTGAAACCATATTTTCTTCCTCTTCATCGGGTTTGAATGTGTGGATTCGATTTAGCTTCATCTTTTGTGTTTGGGTTTGCCGGGTTGATATTGAAAATGAGCCCAGAAGGAAAGAATGGGAGGCGAAAGAGGGGCAAAATTAAGTGTTTGGAGTAGAAGTACATTGTTATTAGTATACTCATATGCACATCCATCAGTCCAAACCACAATTACGCTCCGAGCAGGTTGCACTGAATCAAAAACATTCATAGTTCTTACCCTTTACCAGGAACTTCCTCTGACCTGGAGTGTATCGTCTCCAAGAGCGCTGATAGGTTTGTCCTGTGAGCATTCGCTTTGTCCTTGTAATTGAGTGAGCTGGGTAAAATTTACAAAGTTAATCTAAACATCCAGTCCCTCAAACCGGCCAAGCTGCATGTGGTTCAGTTTTCAGGAAACACTGCAGCTCTGGCTCAGTGATCTGCAGCTTACAATAGCTGTAGAGGTAACTGGAAACAAATGCGTTTAAAAGCAAAAGAGCCTACCGCTCGTTCATTTAAACCCACCACTGTTTGTCAAGATGTCGGAGGCCTAAATTAGGCCCATTTATTGTGGGGTTTTTTGTGTGTCTCAGGACAACTTGGCAGTGAGGCGATCTTTAATTTGACCCACCTCGCTGTGGAGACATTTGTCCAAGGGTCACTGGGTTATCTAGTAGTTGTGTTTAAAGAGCAGGTTTACTCAGATGTTTTAGAGAGGTCTGAGGTTTGTCCAGATCTCTTGTCAGGTAGAGGCCTGCTCTGATGTGTTAAACTTTAACCCTTTCGAGTAACGCTGCATGCTTCTAAGACTCTTGACTGAAGAATTTCATCTCTGTTCTTTAGGGGTTTCATGAGAAATGCAGCTGCAGGGCTTTTTATGACTAGAGAGTCTCAACAGTAATAACTAACACCTATGATATTAAATCTGTAGGCGTAGGCATGTGTGTGTGTGTGTGTGTGTGTGTGTGTGTGTGTGTGTGTGTGTGTGTGTGTGTGTGTGTGTGTGTGTGTGTGTGTGTGTGTGTGTGTGTGTGTGTGTGTGTGTGTGTGTGTGTGTGTGTGTGTGTGTGTGTGTGAAAAGATGAATTTTCAATTGTCATTACTCCATTCTTCAGTGTCATATGAGCCTTCATTCTATCATTCCAATATGCTGAATTGGTGCTCAAGAAACATTTATTGTGATTATCAATGTTGAAAACAGTTGTGCTACTTATCTTACTAAATCTTACAGACTCCAAACTCCTGCTGAGGTAGAAGAATGCTTGTGATGCTTCTCCTGATCAGACCTGTTCAATACAGAGTATAAAACATGATCACAGCATTCTCTTTCTCGCTCTCTTTGTTGACTAAAGACCTTTAGGGTTAATTTTGTCCTACATGCTTGTAAATCACTGCGCACTGGTCATCTTTGGGACAGACGTTACATACAGACACAACTCAAGATGTGGGGTAGTGACAGAGCACTATGCAATGCTAAGGATTTCATTGTTTTCTCCTGTGTACACTGTAACCAAGCTGTAATGTATGGGATCAAGCTTTGACTTGTTTCCTTTGAGGCATTAATGCTAATCATAAGTCATTTTCATGCCATTTCATCACCTCACACGTTGAAGTTACAGACTGTCTCCATTTTTTAGTAAATTGTCATTAATGTCAATACCTGATATGGTCTATATGTAAGTAGTCAGACAAGAATGTAAAAAACATGACAGATATTCCATACCTGTATGCATTTCATAATTCTCTACATTTTTTTTAACAGAGAAAAGCCATACAGGTTGGGTTTTTTTGTTTCTTTTCTAGAAATCGGGGTTGACAAAGCAGACAACAGATCTCTCAAATTTAATATAACCGCATACTGTTATGGATCTTGTTTGGGTGGTTCTTTCTGCTTCAAGAATGCTGTCACACCCTTTTGGTCTCTTTTCTTTAACATAGTAATCCCAACACACTAGGCAGGAAAGAAAAACTGTTCCGTGTGGACCATTTGAGGAGGAAATGAATGGTTCATTTGTAGAGGAACGGATGAAAAGGAGGACCATAAATATAACCGTGTTTACACATTTTAGTGACATGTAAACACACGTTTAGGTGAATTCCCACTGTCCATTTCATCCCATGACCTATTTAAGCAGTGGGCAGAAATGTTGTGTCCATAATCACTGTGATAACACAGGCTATCCCTGAAATTCTGTGTCAGACCGCAAATTGGGAAAGTCACCATTAACTGAAATTCTCACTGACCTGTTAGCTTACACAGAAAGTTGTTAAATATACTTGCCATTAGAAGCACAAATCTACGTTCAGTTGAAGTCTAAACTTATAGGATGTGTAAAGCATAACTGAACATACTATGTTGTCATGTGATCTTCTAAATTGTGTTTATCTTCACAGTTGGTGCCCATTGCTTGTGTCAAAGTCAAACATTGGGAACCCCCCAAATTTATGTAACCCCTTCCACATGACCCTACACTGTCACATCCTGCTGAGTTCAGCCCCAGACAGTGTCGCCACACAATTCAGCTCTCAGCCAATGGAGTCTTGCTTCACAATAGAAGAGACCATGACTCAATCCATCAGTGGCAGAGGGCCAAAAGTCAACGTTGTTTTGTGTTTAGCTCATGAATAGGCTTTGATCTCAATGCAACTGCTATGAAGTTGTACACCGTTCTGGAGATTAACCCCAAAGACCTAAGGACTCAGGATTTGAGTTGTATATTTGACTGATTATGTGCCAGTGAGTTTAGATGGGGGCCTATCTACAGGTTTGGATTTCAGGGAAAGACTGATTAAAATGAGATGGGATTTATTTTGAGGAGACACTTGAAGCTTAGAAGCTAAGCTGTTACAGGGGCCGACCCTGTAAGTCTGGTCTTTGTATGCATTTCATTCATACAAACGTGTATCATTTAGCAACTGGCACTCAGCCATGTCTTAATCCATATTCCCTTATTCAGGATTTATTGAAGTAGACATGATTTTACCTGAGAATTAATTAGTTTAATTATGCATGTTGTAGATCGTATTGTGAACAAATCATCCATGTGTGCTCCACCCCCCCCCCCCCCACCATAGGTTTAATCAAAATATCATAATTGTCTTTCAGTAAAAAACAAAAAAAATCCAAAACAAAACAACAGACTTCTCTCTGGTGATGTATGTTGGACTTCTCCATTCATGTAGTCAACTTAAACCTCATTCCTGCACAATTGACTGCAAACTCATTTTTGAATGCAACACTCACACCTCAAAATCCAATCATCAACCAATACATAGAACTAATTTTTGCCCTATATGTTTTTTTTTCCAATAATCCATTTCATGTATATGGAAGAAAAGGTCTGTTGCTACTTCTGTTTCATCGCAACTTAAGGATTGCTATATTCCTATTCAATATAATGGACTTTGTGACCTGATAGTCCCAACTAAGGTCCCTCTGTTGTACTGCCTACTCATTGGATTTAAGCAGTAGCACTTGTAACATGGTATTAATTTTGTGTACCAAGGTACTTCAAAGAACATCGTAGTATTGCCATAGCAAATACCCCATAGTAGTAGTGCAGTGATTTCATCAAAATTCTCGGTATTGCAGAATGTAGTTTGCCATCCCGTCCTAACCTGCTGGACAAGGTTTTGTGATTTGATTGCAAAATTGGGTAAGATCATTAGATGATCAGTTGCCTGTTTATTCTCTGTTGGATGTGTTAGTAAGATAAGACAAACAGAAACAAACACACACATCAATTGGTCACACTCTTCAAAGCTCTAAAGGATGACTGTGGGCTCCAAATGGTGCTAATGATGCACATTTGATTGTTGTGATTAGACAGCTGTATATAGATGGAGCCTCTTATGAGTCTTGATTTCACGCACATTGTTTACAGCTTGATGCCAACGCAGTGACAGTGTGAATCAGAGCGCTGGCCTGACGCCTCTGGGTCAGCATGTGGGCCGTCTGAAGACTGCCCCTCTTCAAGCATTCAGAGAACTCTGATGTGATACTCTATACTGCTGTCACCAGAGTACTGTTTTTCAATACTTCTATATCTGTTTGTCAGCACAATGCACAGCTTTATGTAAAAAAAGACAGGGATTCAGAATGGAAGACAATTCATTTGACAAAGTTAAGAAGGGCCTTAAGGCTGTCAATCAGTCTTGACCAGATGTAACGTTTTGTTGATTACTTGGTTTATTTCTGCAGAAATGTGCTGAGTAGCTTCACCCACAATGAATAGCATTGGTCCAGCGTCATACAACCTTATATAATATACATCAGCTCTGTTCTGATTGGCACAGCATATCATTTTTCCATTTGGACCAACAAATTTCTTGTCACTGGAAACTTACCACAGTGTGTCTAGTTAGGACACTGAGTCAAAAATGCATGTGGGGAGGGTTTGTTGATATCTTTGAGGGCTGTTTGAACAGTTATGACTTGTGTGAGCATCAGGTTTGCTTCCCTGTGGAATGTCAGACAGCTCTCATTTTCTGCTTCACTCACCCCAGGAATGTGATGAGCTCTGTTTTAGCACTTGGCACCATTTTTTCATATTTTTCGTAACTTCTCTAGGGTTTCATAACTCAATCTTAAAGACATAATTGACTAAAAAAAAAACACTCAAAATTTACTCACACTCATGTCATTCCAAACCCTTTTGACTTTTTTTTCTCATACAGAGAGAACACAAAGATGATATTTTGATAAATGTCTTGTTGGTTTTTAAAGCTCGTACAAACTTTTGTGTTCCACAGAAGAAAGTCATTCACACACAGCAACATGTTAGTGAGCATCTATTGCTCTAATGCAGATCTTTTATAAACAAGCAGTAGCATCATGCCAAAATCTCAACCCTGTCTACACAGTTATAAATGAAATGTTACTGACAGCCAGAGTTTAACGTAGTTCCATATTTAGGCCTGTTCTCTAAAATCCTTTCCTGTTCTCTTAAGCAAAATTGTCTCTCTGGGGGTCTGTTTTGTTGGAAAAATGTCTATCCAGGTACCATTTCTGTAGTTAGCCAGTTGATAAATATTTCCCGAATGTGTTTTTCTCAAGCTATATTTAACACTGGAAGGTGTTCCAGGTAGATCTGACCCCATCAGTGATCTGTGAGCGAGTGATCTGAGCATTGGACAATCATTTGATGTGGTGACTGGGAGGTGTCATAGTGCAACAGATGCTTCACCTCTTCAGGAAGTCAGTAGATGGTAAATGTTGACTTGTCCGGGACCTGATTCTTATCAGCCTGCTGATAACAGAGTAGGAAAATGTCTGTATCGGGGGTTAGGAGGAGAGAAAGAGAGAGGTTTATACACCCCTTTTGTGTTCATAATTCCCCATTGCTGTAGCACCATCACATTGTGGCCTGGCAAAGTTTCCGCCCTCTAAACTTCTGTGCCACGCTCATGCACAATAGCCTGGTCACATGATCAGCTGGGACACAGGGACAGAACAAACACTGGAAATGGGAATATTTGTTCTTTCTTTTTGGTACCTCATGTCCCTTTCTCTCTCTGTACCCCTTTTCTGTTTCACTGTGTTGCTCTAATGGACAGCTTGTTCATTTTGTCACTTGTGCTGGGGTGAAAGGTCAGGTCCCCAGTGCTCTGCCCTGCCATACGCTGTCTCTCAGAGTCAGTGTGTGTGTTTTAGTGTGTGCACACATTTGACAGCATTTCTTATTACCTTACACATATGTTAACTTGACCTACATTTTTTATGGATTGTTATCTCTCTAGCTAAGTTATTCCATGTTGTCCTTTTTGATCAGATGGCAGTTTTTAGACATTCCTATCATCTATCCAACCACTATGCTATGCATAGAAATATCTTATTATTATACACAAGCACAGTATGTAAGTTTAAATGCACTTTTTAAAAGTTTGATTGCAATCTTTCAAACGTTCAGTTACACATTGTTTCCTATACTTGACAGATGAAGACTATAGCTCAACTATGCATTATAACTGCACACCTAGATTGTGTTCCATAATGCTACTTTTCAAACATTTTTGTGCCTTAATTTCCTTAAAATGTTGTTCTGTAAGGGTTAAACAGTCAACAGAGGGATTCAGTGTTCCCTTGGGACAGATGCAATTGATTAGATTATTCACCAGTAAGAGTGTGACCCACAGAGATGCTTTATTTAAGTAATTTAATATTGTCTAGCCAAAGGCCAAGCTGCCATCTTAAAAGGGGACAGGCTTGATTTAACAAAGCCGTATGCCGTGCACTCATGTCATGATTATCATTAGTGAGAGCCCATGCCATAAAAAAAACTCCTCCTAACAACAGCCCTAGACACAGACAGCCGCCATTAGACGCTTTGTCACATTCTGGGAAATGGATCAATTCACCATGTATGCCAAGATTTGATATTGTTTTCAAAAATCAAAAACAAAACAAAGGAACTTTGGATTGTTCTTTCTTTCTTTCTTTATTTTTTGAAGCCTCAGTCTTCAAAAGTTAGACCAATTGCAAAAGTCTGATTGCACATTACACAAAGTATAATTAAATAAGCTTACACAGAAACATGTGCTTTGTTGCTAGGAGACGGAGACGTGTGACGAATGAAAACAATATGTGCTCTAAAATCGACCGAAAATATCAAACATGTTTTCTAAGAAACCTGTAAACTCAAATCTGCAGACTGTCTCTGGCTTGTTGGAATAGCATCAACTTCTCCAGAATGTAAATCGGTGGAAAATCAGGGCAAAAATTGTGTAGTGTATTCCAGCCTTAAGTCTGAATAATAATATTGATTATAAAAAAGTACTGACTACTGATTTTTTTCCCAAAATCACTGCAGAAGATGTTAAAAAACTTTCCATCAGATTTTGCCGGGGTTCAGTGTAACGAAGAACAAGTCCAACCACAAGTAAACCACAGAATATCCCCTGACAGAGTGAGGTACAGCTCACTCACACAAGCTCATGAGGCACTGTGTTTATCCTGTAGGCATGACTACAGAGCTTTGCAGAATGATACCACTGTAGACCCAAATCTCACCAACTTGTCTCAGTAATGCCTGAGAGAAAAGACCAAGATGAGTGAAGAGAGAGAGGAATGAGCAGCTTGTGTGGCCATTCAGATCTGGAGAAAATTAAGCCGTCTGCTGCAGACTAACAGTAAATCCCTCTCCTCTCTCAGACTGGGCCCTTCTAGGGTCTCCCTTTCAGCTCACAGAGGAAAAGTCTAAGCTGCTGTTTCTTACCTTTAAAAGGTAAAATGGAGAAGGAATGTGGAATATTTGACTTACTCTTGGAAATGTTTGCTTTTACACTGTTTGAGACAGGAAGTCTGCATTGATTCCTCTTCCTTACTGGGTCAGCACGCTACAGACATTGTCAATATTATAACTGAACATTAGTCATGACGAACACATGAAACAACAGCCGCCTCTAATCAACATCTTTCTCTCATGCCGTGCCACTGTTCAGCTGAGTTTAGCTAGAGTGACGGCTCTTGGAAAAATGATACTGCGATGGCCCGCGATGATGGGTGGTGTGTGTTACTGTGCAGGTTTAAATGGGGATCCTAATGATGTAATGCATTATTCAACAGAGAGAGTCTGCAGGATTTTTGCAGGCCTCAAGGGAGCTTTTCCCCAAGCTCTAGAGCCTGCTCTTTGATTGAAGCCTTCTTGGCACCTCAGTCGGAACTGTTTGAGAGGAAACGCATTCTGTGCTTTTGAAGTCAGTCCTGCTGCCAAACTGTAAAAAAAAACTCATCCCAAATTCTCAAACAACAAAGGACATAATTTGTTGAGAACTCCTGGGTTCTTCCTATTAAAAGAGCCTTTTTTTCTTAGGGTGGAGAACATTTTAATAATCTTTTGTGCAACTGAAAGAAAAATGGAAATGTCGATTCCAATAAAGAACCTTAATATTTAAGAGTGTAGCTGAATCTGAACATTCGTCAAAAACCAATGAAGATCTCACAACCTGGAATTCATTTACTCTTGAAGAGGGCTGTTTAGAATGTATTCTGTGCAAGAAGTGGCTCATACATCTGAAATGACTGATGTTGATGAAGAACATTCAGGCATGCGGATGATGTTTAGACCTGGTAAACATCAGTTGAACTTTCACTTCAAACAACACAGATTCTGCAGTTTAGATTTGTGTAATGTAAAATGAGTTGATCAAATGGAGTTTGTCCTGCTAATGGATCTAATGCATCAATGCCACAGTATTTAACCATGTTTTCAGAGCTGGAGAAACCTAACAAGATAGACCAATGTGTGTTCTTACAGCTCCAGATATGGATCAGTGTATGCGACCGACATAAGACACTCAAACTGATCTGAGGATCAAGATGAGTGTTAAAGAATGATCACGTTTTCATTCTCTTTCTCTTTTCAGATGGTTGAGATGTGTGTGGGGGAATCTCAGTCCCCTGGCTGAGTTACAGCACTGATAACAGTATGGCACAAATGATATTGCCACAAAAGACATGTACTTGGCTATGTAAACAGAGAAATACCATAGCCCAGTGATTCTCAAACATTTCGGCTCCTCTTATCTGAGCTGATATGAAACTTTGGTACTTCCATTGTAATAAAACAAAACTCAAAAATATGATGCCTTTTTTGTGTGTGTGTGTGTGTGTGTTTTAAATATAATTTTAATTAAGAATATAATTATATTATTACATATATATAATTTTAAATGGTAAATAAAATTATGGTTTATTTATAATAATGGATTTTTTTTTTATATTATTATATCATTAAAATAAGTAATTTTAAGACTTCTTATGCCACCCCTGGAACTTGGACAAGGGCACCCTTATTGTTTGATAACAACTGTAATAGATTTTTATTAATTTTATGTGCCAAGTATACATACTGTAGACAAACCCTAACAGAAGCAGCAGTTAGATTGTAAGACATGGTGCTTCTACTAACCAGCTTTAAACATAAAGTGTAGTCACTAGGTTTGCCAAGGATTTCTGTCCAGTAAAATGTTTTTTTTTTCCTCCATTAAAAATATAACATTGATTTTTTGTTGCCTTAGTTTCTGTTGATGCCTTTTTGTATGCAAGAAGTTCTTTCTCATTGCTTCTACGTGACATCTTAAATCTCTCGTCTTCTGTTTTGTGCTGGTGGAATTACAATATTTACCCACAGTGCACCTGTGTGTCTGCTTAGCTCGCAGCTGTGTCGTGTTGTTTTTCAGTTTGTTCATTCCCATGTTCTTTATCTTTCTTACTCTCAACATAAACATCTTCAACTCTGGCTTTGCCATGGTTCCCATATCTTCTATCAGTACCCCAGATTACCATCTACACATTGTGTGCACATATAGGTAATCACACTTCGAGGGGTCTCTAAGGCGATGTCTGAATGTCTCCTCCATCTCTCCTGGGTGACATGCCTCAGTCACTGGATATGCTAGACTGTACTTTTGATCGTTAGTAACCCTAGTAGTTTTGTGAGGTATAGAGCTTCTTTCAGGGCAGTTGTGTGGTTTGGGTGGCACTTAGTAATAATCTATGGGAAATTAGTGATTATGAAAATAATTCAACACAGTTAAGTGTTTTACAAAGAACAGGAGAGGAAGTTTAGATGGACCCACATGGTGAGCGTTATAATTGTCTTTACTGTCACTTAATTAATTAACTGTCTCTTCATTACTTTTTCACCATTAAAATGTAACATTGTGGATTCTGAAATATTCCCGTTAATAATACCCAAATATGATTCCAGTGCATAACATACCACCACTGAGATTTCATGCGAATTTACCTTCATGTTAGCCTGGCGAGTACTGACATGATTGTTGGTTGAGTATTTGCAGTCAACACAATCTGTATTTACTGTACAAAGAAATCATTAATAATTGCATTTATGCTGATATTGATTAATCTGCTGTCAGTCAATAAGCGCAATTAATTATTTTTTTTAAGATATCATGGTTAGGAAGAGCAAATAGATAAAGTAAATTTAGACTAGAGGCCTATTTCTTAAAATGTGGCTGGTGCAGCTGTTATTTTTGGCAGTGTATTCGTCGCTCCCTGCACTGGCTTCAAGAGTCAGGTTTCACCGCCAGTCGCTGTGCTTCTCTGAAGATCGGAAGGCTCATGATGGTGACCACCAGGGATGCTGATCAGCTGTTTTCAGGACATGTGTAGACATGGTAGAAGAAAAGCTTGGTCTGGGTTTTGACAGGGTTCACTTCCAGAGAGTGTGTCTATCTGTGTGCCTGTGTTGGACTTAATACCATTTTGCTAGTTTGGGCAGTATATTGCATTTCATGTAGGATGTCAGATGATCTGTAGCCTAACTGAGGTCATCTTGAATTCTCATTGTTCGTATTAATAATAAAAAAATGTTGCTGTAATTATGTCAGTACTGTTGAGATTGAGATTAAAGAGTTCACAACTGTAGTTTTTGTGCTTCCTCTGATTATTTGTATGTTTCTCTACAGGACTCTGAATCTCTGGACAGCTGTATTCAGAGCACGCTCTCTGCTCTCTACCCTCCATTTGAAGCCACTGCGGCCACCGTGCTATGCCAGGTGTTAGACGTGGTTGAGACAACATACCATGGGGATGGACTACGTTACATCATTGACTTCCTGGTGCCCGCTAAACACATCCTACAGAGCATTCAACAGGATGCATGCGTGAGTATCATATTTCTCTTTTTATTTGTTTATTTGTTCGTTCATTCATTATTATTCTTATAATTTTTTTTTATCATATCAGAAATAAAAAGTGAATAAATCAATTAATAAATCTAAATTAATACAAACCCCAAATCTAGGCTGATAAACTTCATAGACATGCATTCACATGCATTCAACAGGATGAATGTGTGACATATTTCCTTTCATTCTTTTCTTTTCTCTTACTCGCTGTTTAACTCATTCTGTCATTTATCTTAGTGTAACATTTAGGGTAAACGTACCTATTAAGCTTACGTACCCATTAAGCACACTTCCATATTTGAGCTCAAATTATAAAAAGAAAAAATAATGATATCATACTTGACGTCTTAACAAATTGATGTGTTTGTTACTACAAACCTCTTGTAATTTCAAGTCAATCAGATCATTGCACACTTCATGTGTTCACACTGTCTGGAGGCCGTTTTGAAAACTGTCTAAAAACTTTCACCAAAGGAGGAGCACTTTAAATGTAAAATATTTAAACCTTTATTTTGGAGTAAGTTTCACTACTTATTGTAAAATTAAGAGATTAATGTTTAGACTTTTGCATATTAAAACTTGGAACTTGAAAGTGGGAAATAATTACAGTTAGATCCAAAAGATAGTTTTAGCAAAGTTCAGATTAGTTATTATTTTAAGGTGATCTTAAAGGGTACACTACTATGAAAATCACACATCAATAAGAAAAAGTATAATTTCATAGATATTGTTAATGATAGTTGTTCATAATAAAATATGTATGGACTTAATAATACACAACCTAGATTATTTATTTTTCAAAATATTGTCATTTTAATAAATATTACATGAAATTTATTAAAAATTGGTGCTGCTCCCATTAAGCTCAGTGTGCTCTCTATAAGCTCTTCCACATTGAACATCTATATAAATACTTCATAAACAGACTTTAAATATTAACTGATGGTTGTCACTTTAAGTTAAGTCAATCGATTCTCTGCAGAACTCAAATCTGCAGACTGGCTCTGACCTTCGGCAATGGTGTCGACTTCTTCAGACTGTAAATCAGTGGAAAATCGGGGGAAAGATCATGTAGTGTATTTCAGCCTTAAGAGACTATAGATAAGTTGACATCCATTTAATAAGAGGCTTCATGATGAGGCTAGTTTCTGTGTTCATTCCCATGAATGAAATGTTTTATTTTGTTTTATTTGATTTTTGAATTTGTGTTATTGAGCTGAACATGGACTAGTCTAGATGTTGCAATGTGCTTAAGTGACACTTCACTATGACTATATAACTGATTTAGTGTTCTGTTTTTTGTGACTGACTTTGTACCTTCAAAAAAATATTTTTTCAATTATTCTTTAAAAAGGTTGTTTCTAATAAAACTTTGTTTTATTTTATTTTTGAATTTTTTGTGTTTGATTTTTATGTAAATGTACCCATTAAGCACAGCCAGACTTTTTGCATTTAATGATGTATATCTTAATTGAAATAGTTTTGTCATTTAAAATAAAATAAAATATTTTTGTGTGAGAGATAAATCTTTTATTTTAACATAACTTTTTGTACTGAAACCAATATCCTGTGCACTAAAAATGTCTCAATGTAGATTTTGGTGAGCTTAATAGGTACGTTTACCCTACAACCTTTTTGTGTTCATGATTTCTCTTTTAGCCTCTGGTTGTGTTTTGTCATGTCGTATTCTGTGTGTCATGCTTTGTTAGCTGAGCCCCAACTCATCATTAGTCATCATGAGGGTGGTCCAGAACACACACACGTATGTTTAAACAAAAGGCACAGCAAGCCTATTGGCCTGAATGTTAGTGCTTCATGTTTTGGTTATTTGAGAAGAAGCCCCTAGAATATGGAAGCATATAGGTAGGAAAATTAAATTTAAAATGCAATATGCAAAATGGCAATGCAATATTCATAATGGCAATGTATTTCTGTGTTTAAATTTACGTTTTCCATTACCCATATGTGCAAAGTTTGGTTCAGATTAATTTACATTTTCCATTTCCAACAATAGTCTTAATATGTAAATTGCACACTAATTTTAATTAATGCGGCCTTATGTCTCACGTGGGATGAGGAGGATTAATAATAAAAAAACAATAATTTTAACGCTTTATAAGTTGTGAAATGAAAATGAAAATGTATAACCCACATTGATTTGATATGTGCATGTCCAAGCAGAAATAGTAGCAAAATGATCATTTAAATGCTATTTGTCCTAAATGCATTTAGACTAACAGTTAGGACACTTAGGATTGCATTTTCATCATGATGCTGTGGGATATTTGTAGCAAAATTCAGTGCGGTTTTGAAAATGCATTCCGAGCTGACCAGGCCTACCCTCCGTCAGTCATTGCTTCAAGGCAGGGATTGGCAGAAGCGTGCTACGTTTGGATCGTTTGAAACATGGCGGATCTGATAAGATCGTTGAATTCACTGGTAGATGAAGTGGAGCGTGAACAGAGAAATATATGCGTCACGCTGCAGGATATGCTGTTTCCGTTCAGATCAAATCACAACAATGTAGAAAACAGCGTATCTGGCGTGATGCAGCTGACACAGAACAGCATACGTTCTTTACAGGGTGATGCTGAGGAGGCAAATTGTTCAATAAAGTCTTTTTTTGGGCACAAAAAGTATTCTCGTAGCTTATTTTACCAATCTCCTTGCTACGTTTCTGGACTTGGGAACATTTCAGTTGCGTTGCTGTCTATGCAGGGTTAGACAGCTCTCAGATTCCATCAAGAATATCTTAATTTGTGTTCCGAAGATGAACAAAGCTCTTACGGGTTTGAAATGACATGAGGGTGAGTAATTAATGACAGAATTTTCATTTTTGGGTGAACTAACCCTTTAACATAATAAATATCTAAATAGAAAAATTAGTTTCTGCATGTTCTAATGAGTGATATTGTTTCAAATCAAGAAATAGGTTTGGGTTGCCTGATAATATCAATAATAATTCAGTCATGACAACTCTCGGAAAGGATTGTAAAAGCTTTATTGATAAAATTAGAAAAGCATGGGTTTGGTCTTGGCGGACTAGATCTGCTGTGCTGCAGCTGCTGCAGAGCAAGTAGACTTGCTTTGACTAAATGCACAGATCATAAAATAAAAGGAAACATGCTGCTACTGCTGCTAGAGAGAGAGGAAGATCCCCCCGTAGCAGATCTAGACAGGTGGTGCTGGGGTGGCAGTGGGCTAGCAAGAGGATACACATTGGGCGCAGGTGTGGTGAGCATGGAATGTGTCCAGTTTATAGGCACACGGTAATTATAATTAGAGCCTGATTGGCTGGGAACGTGATTTTGAATGAACCAATTAGAGCGCCAATAGAGTTTCATGGCTGAACTACTCATTAATATCACATTTTATATCACGTCTGTTAGAAATGCACATTTGATAGTAGCTTGAGTTGGGAAGTAGAGGTAAATTTTTGTTCATTATCAACATCTGTTAAAATTGTAGCAACCTCAGTTTTACAGTAAATGGTTAAATTTATTCTGAGCAAGTTTTTATTTATTTATTTATTTTTAAATTAAGCATTGGTCTCCCACTACAATTATATACCATTACTCCGTTAATAAAATTCAGTGTGAATATCCCAAATTCCTACCACAATACCATGGTGCAGTGACTGTTACTACAGTAAATCCATGGTAAATGATGGCGATGTATAGATTGTCTCATTGCACACAGTGTTTCTCCTGTAGTTGACTGGGGGGCGCCGCAGGAAAGTTTTTTTTTTTTTTGTCGGCAGTGACCATCGTGCTCTCCTACACCCATATATTAAGCGGAACACAATTTAAGATATTTTGGATGAAAACCGGGAGGCTTGAGACTGTCCCATAGACTGCCAAATAAGTAACACTGTCAAGGTTACTATCTAAAATATCGCCTAGGGCACCAACAGAGCCTGGGCCGGCCCTGCAGTAAAGTGTAGCTAGCTTTCTAAGTTTCTGCAATATCCTGTAATTGTAACACTCTGAGGTTACTTGAATGCTATTTGGCGGAGTAAAAACAGACATTGGCCCTCCAGGAGCCTGACTGAGAGCCCTGACATCAGCTCTTCACATTAATTGAATAAGATTTATCTGCACCTGTACATCTTAAAATGAGCTCACAAATAAAAGTTCCAGCTTGATGCATACAATTTTGAAGTAGGCTTGAGGAAACCCGAATGGAAAGCTTTAAGTAGTTGTACAGCTTGAAGTGTGAAGCTTGTTCTCGTACACACATATGTACTATTTATGGCAGGATGAATAGTTTTGCTACAAATATCCCACAGCGTCATGATGAAAATGCAAAGTGTCCTAACTGTTAGTCTAAATGCATTTAGGACAAATAGCATTTAAATGAGCATTTTGCTACTATTTCTGCTTGGACATGCACATATCAAATCAGTGTGGGTTATACATTTTGATTTTCATTTCGCAACTTATAAAGCGTTAAAATTAGCGTGCAATTTACATCTTAAGACTAATGTTGGAAATAGAAAATGTAAATTATATACTTTCATTTTGCTTTTGCACCAAACTTTGCACATATGGGTAATGGAAAATGTAAATTTAAATACAGAAACACATTGCCATTTTGAATATTTTATTGCCATTTTGCATATTGCATATTAAATAGAATTTTGCTACCTATATGATTCCATACTAGAAGTTCTATCAACACTGCAGAGCGCTGGGATCTTTCCCAGCCAGATCTGTATGGATACACATATTCACATGCACTACAGGTCCTTCTCAAAAAATTAGCATATTGTGAAAAAGTTCGTTATTTTCCATAATGTAATGATAAAAATTAAACTTTCATATGTTTTAGATTCATTGCACACCAACTGAAATATTTCAGGTCTTTTATTGTTTTAATACTGATGATTTTGGCATACAGCTCATGAAAACCCAAAATTCCTATCTCAAAAAATTTGCATATTTCATCCGACCAATAAAAGAAAAGTGTTTTTAATACAAAAAAAAGTCAACCTTCAAATAATTATGTTCAGTTATGCACTCAATACTTGGTCGGGAATCCTTTTGCAGAAATGACTGCTTCATGTGTGGTGTGGCATGGATGCAATCATCCTGTGGCACTGCTGAGGTGTTATGGAGGCCCAGGATGCTTCGATAGCGGCCTTAAAGCTCCAGTATGTGACTTTTGTAATTGACCACAAGAGGGCGCATTTCCAACAATAACAAAGGCGAAGCTTGATGACGCTATGAAGCAGGTGACGATGGGAGATGTCGTTTTTAATGCGTTTTCACCATAGCAATGTATCTAAATTGGATAAACGAATCATGATCACAGATGAGGTAATTTATTCGTTTTTGTATTACCTGTATATATGATCGTATTATTTTATGTCATCATAATTAATGAACTGCAAGGAACGTGAAATGTTATACTATATTATCCCGTTACAACTTACAGCTATTTGTTAAATGATTTGTTGGGTTAATGTTGTGCAGTGTTACATGTTTATGGTTAATGCCGTGTTGTTTAACATGCTCAAACCAATCGTTCTAAAAGTAAATTTGAACGAACATTTGCAAGTAATGACTAAATATATTTTTAACAACACATATCCGATTGTATTTAATTGTACTGCCATAATCTCGGTCACCACACGTGATAAAAATCCTTACCTTAGTACGCTTAAAGGAGCAATATAACTTACGTTTTACTGGCACTTCAATATTCGCCAAAGAGTTATCGTGATCCATAACAATGACAACCAAACCATACGCGCGGCTATAACATAACCACCACTTCCGCATTTGACCATGTGATATTCCGGTGTGGTGGAACATCACGGTCTACACCGGAAAAAATGTATAGAGCGGACATTGCGTCACTGAGAGGCGACATATTTTTTTCCGGGACGGCCAGTTATTTAAAATCGGAATTTCTCTGAAATAAAAAATCTTTGGAGACTTTTGAGATATTGTAAGTACACAACTGGAGGAAATATATCACACTGTGCAAGTTATTTTCGGAAATTTTTTATTACAAAATTCCTACATATTGGAGCTTTAAGCTCATCCAGAGTGTTGGGTCTTGCGTCTCTCAACTTTCTCTTCACAATATCCCACAGATTCTCTATGGGGTTCAGGTCAGGAGAGTTGGCAGGCCAATTGAGCACAGTAATACCATGGTCAGTAAACCATTTACCAGTGGTTTTGGCACTGTGAGCAGCTGCCAGGTCGTGCTGAAAAACGAAATCTTCATCTCCATAAAGCTTTTCAGCAGATGGAAGCATGAAGTGCTCCAAAATCTCCTGATAGCTAGCTGCATTGACCCTGCCCTTGATAAAACACAGTGGACCAACACCAGCAGCTGACATGGCACCCCAGACCATCACTGACTGTGGGTCCTTGACACTGGACTTCAGGCATTTTTGGCATTTCCTTCTCCCCAGTCTTCCTCCAGACTCTGGCACCTTGATTTTCCGAATGACATGCAAAATTTGCTTTCATCCGAAAAAAAAGTACTTTGGACCACTGAGCAACAGTCCAGTGCTGCTTCTCTGTAGCCCAGGTCAGGCGCTTCTGCCGCTGTTTCTGGTTCAAAAGCACACGCCTGTGCACGGTGGCTCTGGATGTTTCTACTCCAGACTTAGTCCACTGCTTCCGCAGGTCCCCCAAGGTCTGGAATCGGTCCTTCTCCACAATCTTCCTCAGGGTCCGGTCACCTCTTCTCGTTGTGCAGCATTTTTTGCCACACTTTTTCCTTCCCACAGACTTCCCACTGAGGTGCCTTGATACAGCACTCTGGGAACAGCCTATTCGTTCAGAAATTTCTTTCTGTGTCTTACCCTCTCGCTTGAGGGTGTCAATGATGGCCTTCTGGACAGCAGTCAGGTCGGCAGTCTTACCCATGATTGCGGTTTTGAGTAATGAACCAGGCTGGGAGTTTTTAAAAGCCTCAGGAATATTTTGTTTTTGTTTTGTTTTGATTTGTTGATTCAGATGATTAGGTTAATAGCTCGTTTAGAGAACCTTTTCATGATATGCTAATTTTTTGAGAAGGACCTGTACACAGCTGTATACACACACACGTTCTTTTCACTCGACTTCAGCTGCTGGTCCCTCAGTTACAGTTTTCTTTGTGACGCCCCCATATGCTACACGCACAGCATACTTTACTCCAAGTGACAAGGAGTGGACAGGAAATGATGGATAGATGGAGATCAGGAAATAGCAAGAGCCGGGCTCAAATTCACACTACACACAGCTTTGACTAATATCAATTGAGAGGCCAATTGTAGTCTGTTTAACAAGTATGCTTAACAGAGCAGAGTTAAAATCACGTTTTTTTTCTGTTAATCTGACTTGTACAATATGACATTTTAAGGAAGTCATTAACTGCCTTTTTATTATTTTGTACTCTTCTCTGAAGTCCTCTTATAATTTAGAAGAAAAAGGCTATTTTCTGTCCTGTTTTGACCCCCTCATCGGAACACTCTGTTTGTATAGGTGTGGCGGGTGTAGACTCTGAAGTAAAATGCCCACTTTACGCCCACAGTGCCAATATAATCGGCATTGCATCGTCTTTTAGTTTCAATCTTTCTGAAAATGAATCCACAGTAAAATTAAGTTAACAAAGGACCAAGTTCTTACTGACGCAGTCTGAATCTTTATTAAAAATAAAGTTCATCCACTCTCTCCTAATGTTGGGATCAAAAGGAAGGCAATGCAGACATGTGTTTTTCCACAACTTGGCACTGCACAGTGTCTTCTTGTTGTCTTCAGAGCCATCTTTATCATTTGATTTCAGCATAGACCTGCATTTGCCTCTCTCGTTATCTACACTAGATGCATGAATCGGTGGGCGGGGCTAAATAGGCAGTGATGTAGAAGCAGGCGTTGATCTTCTTCTGTGGAAGCAGTGTTTAGCCACACTATTATGTCATAAAGTGACACGTTACACAACCTGACATTTTGGCAGATTCGCTTCAATATAAGCTATTTTTCGACTAATGAGAAAGTTTTGAGTTCTGAAACATACAGAATGTTTTTATATTACAATGACCTTTTATTTGTCAATAGATCAAGGGAATTAAAATTTCTCAGTTCATGACCCCTTTAAAAAGATGACTTGTGGTTTTAGTCTGACTGAAATCAAACATTTAAAGTGCATGTGAAGACTTCATGACTTCGTATGATTCTGAGAACAGAAAGACCTCAGAAATTCCCATCATCTCACACAAAGGAATATCGGTGGTGTTTCAGGAGCTGAAAGCCAGTGCCAGGGGAGAGCTGGAGTGGTTCCAGTGTGCACCCTTTAACAGGACTCCTACCATTTTATTTATACCCCCTTTTACGGTCTCACTTTTTGTAGTTTGTGTGTGCATGTGTGCGTGTCAATTTGCATTTATGCTCGCGTGAACCCTGTGGGAACAGCAGCTGTTCGCTGCACCTGGGGTCAGCGGAGTATCTCCAGGTCTCCTCCCCTGTGTAGGTGGGGGCTGCAGCTTGAAGGTGAATGAGGATGTAATAAAGGGAAACAGAAGCTTAAACTGAGAGGTCTGTGAATAAAAAGTTCTTTCACCCCCCCCCCTTACTTTGGGCACAAGGACACGCAATCCTCATTCCTCCCTTGGCCTGCTCTGCCTTTCATAGGAAACGGGTCATTTTCAGACTACCGTAGTCAACTTAAGCAGAATATTCATTTCATCGCCGGTATATCCGAAAGCATGTTTGCATCAAGTTACACAGACAGAGTCAGTATTACAGTCTGTGACATGACTGTCAAGGCATATGGGAAGAAACCCACTGAATTATGCAGTTGTTTCGGGACTCTTAAGGCTGTTTTCTCATTCTTTAGTGTCCCAGTACATTTCCGTTGTAGTACACTCTGCAAGCAGAATTTATTCAAATGAATGAAGCAGGGTACAGAGTGACTACAGGGGTTCTCTCTTTCTGAAATTGAGTTACAGTGAAGGGGCTTATTGTGCAGACTGGCTCATTGAATCATCTAGAAGCATCTGGATTCAGCAAGAAAGAATCTCTCATAATCCCTGTCCCTGTGATCTTTTTATGTGTAGCATTCACTGTGCTGCGTTAATAAAATGCCATTTTAAAAACCTTGGTAAAAGTGGTAGAATGTTGCTTTTATTTCATTTATTAATATATTTTACTTTTTGCAATACATATTTTCCCATAAAATCCCCATTGAGCAAACCAAAGTAAACCTTGGCAGTTTGTTGTTACCGATAGTTTCCCATGAGAGACAAACCTGTTATCTCATGTCACTTCGAATGGGAAAAATGGCAAACATAAATAGCCACCGTGTCTTATCTTCACATTATAATCTTGAAAATTATAATGTGCCAAATATTATAAATTAGCTGTATGACCCATTGACAGAACCTTGCCTCTAACTCTGTTTCTAACTCTAACTCTAGATTTTTTATTTATTTATTAGCAGTATATTACATTTTGGAATGTTGTTTTTTAAGATAACTGAAATGTGTCCGGCAAGTCGTTCTATGTAACTAATCAATAGTTAAATTAACAATTATTGATGGCCTGACTGATTATTCCCTCTCTGTTTTCTCTGCAGTTCCCATACTGTGGTTTCCTGTTTCGTCATGAGGGCTGGCCGCTCTGTGTCCATGAAAAGGTCATAATTCAGCTCTCCTCTTTGGACTGGCGTGTTATACGGCCCAGTGACTTCTACTTACAGGTGACACCTTCGCCCAAAAGCCCCCCGCGTATCACGGTGAAGTGTCTGGCAGTTAGCGGGCAGCATGTGGAGGAGCTGGATGTGCCAGAGCTAGCATACACTTCTATATTCACCATGGATTGGCTGGACTCCATCAACCGGGAAAGGAGTGTGGTCAGAAGAGCTGCCCTGGAACACTGTCTTTTATCAGCGGATAATGATATTTTTAGGGTACCCTGGGAGGATATTGTTCACCCGGAGTTTATCAGCAGACCCCCCAAAGTTACAGAAAAAGCTGAAAGTAGAGGGGTGTGCAAGGAAGTTGCCAACAGAGAGGAAAGGGACTCAGACATGGATCAAGAAGACAACCCTGAGGACATACAATGTAGGATTTTTATTGACACTTCCACTGACCAATCCGGGGAGATGGACTGTCAGAGCAAGGGGGTTAAGCTCCTCCCTGCTCTCAGTGAGATCGGTAAAGAGAGCAGTGGACGGAGCTCCAGCAGCACGGCAGAGGATTCAGAGGGAGAGTATGTGGAGCTAGCTGATATCTCCTTACCACGCTTTTCCCCACAGAAGGGCTCTCTCACTCAAGCCATTAGCATGAACTACAGAAATCTACATAAACCACAGACTGCGGTTTCTAATCCGCTTAATGCCAAACAAGAGCAGAGTCTTTTGAAGAATGGCGCATGCTCACAGAGCATGGTATGTGCCATGCTGATTGAAGAAAACCTGAGTGATACCTACCAACCTGTGATCTTAATCCCCACTGCTCCTGCAGAGGCAGAGCGTCCACTTCAGCAGGTGGACGGGTCTGAGCACACCTGTGCTGCAGGTACAGCCTCCTGTGACAGTGTGTCTGAGAGTGAGTTTGTGTCTCAACACTCCGACTGTGATTCTGCTCCACTTTCTGATACATCAACACATAACAAATCACAAACAAACTGCACACCAGTCAATACATCACAGCTAGACAACAGTCAAGTCAACACATTACAAACAGACAGTAAACTAGTCAACACATCACAGCCAGACAACGAGCCAGTCAAGACACCACAATCAGAAATTAAACCATTAAACACATCTCGGCTAGACAACGAACTAGTCAGCACATCACAACCTGACAGCAAACCAGTCAGCACAGCACAACTAGTCAGTGTGTCAATCAGGACAACGCAATCAGACGTTAACCCTGGAAGCAAATCTCAACTAGACAACAAACTAGTGAGCACATCACAGCTAGACAATGAGCCAGTCAAGATGTCACATTCAGATGTTGAACCAGTAAGCATAGGTCAGCTAGACAATAGTCTAGTCAGCACATCACAACCAGACAACCAACCAGTCAGCATGCCACAACTAGTTAATGAGCTAGTCAAGACATCACAACCAGACGTTGAACCAGTAAGCATATATCAACCAGCCCTTAAACCACTAAGCATATCTCAACTTGACAGCAAACTAGTCAGCACATCACTACTAGTCAGTGAGCCAGTCAAGATGTCACAACCAGACCATAAACTAGTAAGCATATCTCAGCTAGACAGCAAACTAGTTAGCACATTTGAATTAGACAACAAACAAGAAAGCTTATCTCAACTAGACAGCAAACCAGTCAACACATCACAACTAGACATTGAGCCAGTCGAGGCATCACAAACAGACATTAAGCCAGTTAGCACATCTCAACTAGACAACAAACTAGTCAGCACATCACAACCAGAGAGCAAACCAATCATCATATCACAACTAGACAGTGATCCAATCAAGACATCCCAAACAGACATCAAAACACTAAGCTCATCTCAGCTAGACAACAGTCTAGTCAGCACATCACAACCAGATAACCAGCTATTCCACACATCACAACTAGAATGTGAACTAGTTAGTATATCTTTACCAGATAGCAACCTACTCAATACATCACATTTGTACAACATGCCACTAAGTACATCACAAGCAGACAACAGAACAGTTCACGTGGAGCAACCAGACAACAAAGTAACTAGTATATCACAACCAGAGAATGAAATGTTATCTGGTGTTTTAGAGAGTGAAAACTCGGGACAAGTTTCTCTGGCTATTATTGAACTTGTTGTGTTTGATCCTACTGTGGAAGCAGAAGTCAAGTCTGAATCTGAGCAGGTCAGCGGTGATCATGGCCTGAAAGGCAGTTGTGATTTGCAGAATAGCAAAGTGTTGGTTTCTGAGCCTCTAACTGTCAGTGTGTCTTTACAAAAACAGACGGAAGAAACAGAGCACAGCCTATGTCAGGTACACAGACACATCCAAACACCATCTGAGCAAGTGCATGATCTTTCTGCCACAAAAGAAGACCATCAAGCATTTAGTAACAATAGCCATGACATTAATGAATCTGATAGTGATGATAGTTTCAGTGCAGAGGAAGAAAGTGGGCCTGTTTCGACTGTTTCACAAAGCAAACAGTTAGCTTTGGCCTCTGTCACCACGGCACCTGAGGAGGATCTGGTTACGCTCATTTCACAGGGTCAGGTGAGGTCCGAGTCCTGTGAGGACAGAAACAACAAGACTGAGGTGGAACTCACAACAAAAGCAGCACATGCAGAACGAGAAGTAGTGGGAAAGTCACCTTGTAAGGAGGGAGAAACGGTAGAAAAGAAAAGTGTTGGAATGACAGAAAGCAAACAGAAAGAGAACGATATAGTAGCAGTTTGTAGGGCAGAAGAAGTTGAGACTGCTCAAACAGGTCTGATAGATTCCACACTCAAGTCTGATTCCAACGTTCAAGTTCAGGAGGAGGGCAGCTTCTCTGAAGGAACGGATGAGAAGAAACAAACCAATGTTGAAGAGAAAGGGGTGGAGGAAGAGGAAACAGAGGGCATTACTGTGAGTGAGCAAGGGGCTATAGTGACCAGCTATTCTGAAAATAGAGTCCAGTCAGCATGCAATCAAGTTGTTGATGCAGACGCAGATGTGCAGAACACAAATGGACACATGCACGCTCAAGACACACCTACCACCGAACAAGAACGGCAAAAAACAGAGGAGGAGGAGAGAAAGGGGGAAAAGGAGGAGAGGCAAGAGGATGAGGTTACTTCTTCTGTGAATGGTTCTCCAGCAGGGCATCAGCAACAAGCAGACATGGAGACCCATTACCATCAGCAGGAAGAACAAGGTAGAGTCATCTTTACCAAAGTCCATTCCGCTCACCTTTACTTTATCCACATGCTTTTTTCCCCCTTAAACTCCTCCCACTTTTCCCATTCTATTTCCCTTTTTACCTCCATCCCCGTTTCTTCATCTTAACAGATGCATCTAAACTTTCATCTGCTTCAGCTGAATCTAAAGACTTCCTCTACTGCCTCTGCTGATGAAGAAGGACCTACTTCTCTTCTTCATTGATTCCATTCATAACCCACTTTCAAAGTTGTTTCTTTTTCCTCACATTTTATCAGTATATTTTAATTTTGATCATTATAATCCCCACTTTTATTGACTTTTAGCTTGTTTAATGGAGTTTCACGCATGAATTGTGTTCTTCTTCACAAACTCCATGGTTCTCAGCAGTTGTTCATTATGAGTCATTTTTTTCATCATTCATTTATTGCCATGCCCAGTATATTATAGTATATTTACTCTAGATTAGCAGACTTGCTCTGGCGTTTTGAGATACAGGCCGCTGACAAGTTACAAATGGCTCTCAAATGGCCCGTGCAGTGACCTGATAGAGCTCCTTTTCTCTTTAGGCTGAAAGAAAAGCGTGGGAGGCTCTGGTTTTACTTAGACTGGGCGCTTTACAAGGAGTGACTTCGTAGCAGGTCATATTCCGGCCTCTAGAACTGAACATCGTCCAAGATAGACGCCTTTTCACATCTGAACTGCTAAAGGAAACAGCTGAAGAGAAGCCTGGGTCATGTGCAGGATTTCTGCTTTGTGTACTTTAGTAACTCAATCCTGCTTTCGTTTAGATTAAACTATTTTTAGACATTTGTTGTAGTGAGTAAAGCAGAGTGTTTTTGTGTGATCAGGAGCTGCTTGTCTGCACATACATAATGCATTATATCTGCTTTTTATGAAGCCCTGTACACAAATTATGAGTTTGTTCCTATGACTTATTAATTTGTTCCCTCATTTTAAGTAAAGCAAGGCCACTCTGTACTAATTAGTTCCCACAATATATTAAATTATATTAAATAAGTAGTACAACATGGCAACGGTTTGATTAACTCAAACTAACAAATTCTTAATATGTGGCCACATCATTTTTTTTTTATATAATAAGTCCTACACATTGTGAGTTTCCACAAAGGTTGCTGTCAGTGTCCCACCTCCTCTTCATCCAGAGGATGTGCTCACCTGGCTCAGGTGTGCTACAGGTGTGAAGAAAGATACATTAAATGAGGTGAGGTGGGTGGGCCTGAACACAAACCCTGCTGCGGGACCTCTGAAATTGCAGGGGGTAAGTGGAGGGTGATGTTTAAATGTGTGTGATGGGGGTTATAGATGGAGTATTTAAGTAATGGAGAACGGGTGCTGGTTGCACTGCTTTGAAGACAGGAACAGCAGAAAGAAGAAATGATGGTGTGTTTGTTGTGGTAGTTTGACTATGATAGATCTGATTCTTTCTCTCTTAGTGGGAGGTTCACAAACCCTAAACCATTTTTTGAGTTTTAGTACTACATCAGTGATTCTATACACACAAAGAAGTAAGCTTATCTGCTATTTTTTCATTTAGTCTTTTCATCATGTATGCATTTTTCAGAGTATTTCAGGTGTAACATTTTAAATCAACTGTTTCGAGTGTATAAGACTCACTAGAAATTGAAAAGTTAACTTCAAATATTCAGTGTCAGCAGTTTGCTGGGAGTTTAGATTGACTATTTTTAGTTCTGAAAGGAAAATTATCTTTGGACAGTGCTTCTCGAAGATCTATGAAAACCTCTTGAAAAGCAGTACAGACTTTGATGAGTATTCAGTCTGTGAAAGAGAGAGCTGATGAGCTGGACAGATGGAGCGCACACATTTAAAAACTGACTAAAGAACTAGATAGTATGGATAAAATCTGTAAAATTTCCAAAAGTGAGCAATGTTTGATTTGTGACTGCTTGGCCAGACCATGCATTTACTAATGTGTCATTTTTTACAGCAGACACATATACAGTATGTACACACATTAATAGGGAGGCATGTAATTGCAGTCATTCTATTACAATAAAAATAATGAATGTGTCTGCTGTATGAAAATATTTAGTATAAATAGCATGTTATAGAGTTTGGTCTGACTATTCAGTGTCTGGCCACATCAGAAAGAAAAGAAAATCAGATAGAAAGGAGAAGAAATGCACAAAGAATAAAGGCTGAGGACATGGATGATGGCCAGACTGAACTCCAGACTGTGGTGAGACATTGTGAAGCCAAGACCCTCTCTGCTCTGCCCTGTCTGGGGAAGCACTCAGCTCCTCGGGGGGCTCATATGGTCGACTTCCTCAATGTGAGCATTCTCTGGCGAGGAGGATGTTGGGTAGACAAGGAGACAGAGAAAGTGGGGGTAAACAGTGTATTTTTTTTTATTATTGTAGCTTTTTACCTAACTGAAGAAGTACATTCCATTATGTTTAGATTTTCTTCCTCAGAAGCACACTTCAGCGGTTCCAGCTCAGATCCCTTCTGAAATATAGCAATCTCAGCCAGATTATGCTTCAGATCAGTTTATACTTGTTTTCCTTGTCCTTGTGCAAGCTGTTTTACGAGTCCTGGAATTCCCAGTACTCTATCTCATCTGTTTTTTATCTCAGTATCTATTTTCTACACAGCAGCAGTGCGTGGCAGCGCAGCAGAGTGAAACTTTAGTTTTATGACTGTCGGAAGCTTATCTCCAGTTATCTCTGAGCCCTATCGTGCTGTCAGGTATATGGGGCAGAGATCCAAGCTGCCCTATGGGTCGATGCACAGGATGATACATGGGATGCTTAAAATTAGCTAGTAGAGTGTGTTTGTGATTTGAGGGTCGAGCTGCATGATGGTACAGATTGGACAAATGCTCATGCTCCGATCCAACATCTCTGTGTTGCTGTTTGTTAATAGGGGATTAAGAGAATGTGGGTCTACTGGCTTTATAAAGAGATCTGTCATGTGAAAAGACCTCTGTGTTTTCAGATTCTGAATAAGTTTTTCACGACCCAGAGATTTAGCTTTTTTTGAAGTTTGAGGCAAATTAAGTTATCAGTCAGACATCTATAAACTGTGCTGTATATCTTTCAGTGAGTAAGCGTCTCAGTTAAATCCATTTTTGTTACTGAGCAATCAAACATGGCAGTAAAGACTAACTCACGTTGATCAAATCAGTGTACTGTATCTGTGGGCTTACTAAAGTCTCTGTACTAATGTACCATAAACTAAAGACTATGATTATTGTCAACATTGTGTGTGCGTGCCGGTGTTGTTTGTGTTGAAATTATTATTATTATTATTTATATTCCAGCATCCAGTCAGGAAGTAGACAGTATTGTTTCCCACCTGTCTGTGAAAACTCAAAGTGAAGACCCCTCAGCAGTTCCTCCACCACTGCCGCCCATCTCCCAGAAGACCCAGCCTGTCCAGAGTGAGGCTCATGACATCAATCGTGACGTCCTGAGCTCAGGAGTGCTCTGCCTGCCCGGTGAGGGTCTTCTTTAATTGCTGTTAATGTGGTCTTTCCGTCAATTTGATCCAAAAGCTCATCTTTTAAAATAAATTTTAGGAACAAGAGATAAATCAGGCCATGCGCTTGTGACAGTGACAACGAGAAACACTGTCTGGTTGAATCCAAACTGCAATAGTGGAGAGCTGGTGCGGATCATGCTCTACTTCTTCAGTACA
Organism: Cyprinus carpio; assembly: GCF_018340385.1. Lineage (NCBI taxonomy): Eukaryota > Metazoa > Chordata > Actinopteri > Cypriniformes > Cyprinidae > Cyprinus > Cyprinus carpio. The sequence goes on from NC_056578.1 coordinate 20,247,641, forward strand.
CTCAGGTAACTACTGCAATTCATAGATCAAAAGTTTGTGGTCAGTTATTTATTTATTTTTTTAATGTTTTTGAAAGAAGTCTGTTATGATCACCAAGGCTTCATATTTTTGATAAAAAAATATAGTAAAAGCAGTAATAATGTCGAAATATTACTACAATTTAAACTACTTTTTCTAATTGAATATATATTTAAAATGTTATTTTTTTCTGTGATGGCAAAGCTGAATTTTCAGCAGTCATTACTCCAGTCTTCAGTCTCACGTGATCCTTCACAAATCAATCTAATGTGCTGATTTAGTGCTTAAGAAACATTTCTTATTGTTATCAATGTGTAAAATAGTTGTGCTGATTAATATTTTTGCGGAAACCATGATACTTTTTTTTTACACAATTCTTTGATGAATAGAATGTTTTAGAATAGAATGTGAATAGAATAGAACAGCATTTATTTGAAATAGCATTATAACATTATAAATGTTTTACCAGCACTTTTGATTGTCTTAATGCGCCCTTGCTGAATAAAAGTATTAATTTCTTTCAAAAAGCCAAGAAAATCTTACTGACCCTTAACTTTTGAACGGTGGTGTTGGTGTTTTCTCTGCGATTCGTTAGACAACAGACTTTTCTAAGTCTACTTTTATCAACCTGTGATTTTTTTTGTATATAGACTAACAAACAATCCTTCATTAAAAATGTGACCTTGATTTGACAAACAGGAAGGAGGTTAGTGCTTTGGGACTGACTGTCCTGGTGGATGCCCGCAGGTGTTCTCCTGTCCCCGCCCTCTTTAAAGCCTTCACCATCCTCCGGGTAAGAACACCCTGATAGTGTGATTTGTGATAACGCACACATATACAGTCTACCATTCGTCCATAACCTCCAGAGAATCCTACTCACAGAGAACTGTCACATACCGTTCACATCCTCAAGGCGTTTCCTTTCTCATACTTGCTTCAAAACTAAATGGAATGCAAACATGCCAAGTATCCTGATATTTCACTTCAAACAGACATCTGCTGCTAAGGAATTCAGAAGACAGCTCACTAAACTAAAGCAAACATTTGAGAAGAGTTTCCATCGACAAAATCAGTCATTTTTGGTTAAACAAGGCAAATAAAAGCAGCACATCATAGATGTTAACTGTGATTTACCAGCTGTGGAAATAAATAGTCATAGCAAACAGAAACACAATAGGTTACACAATAGGACATACTCACACGAGAGTAAGAGAGCGAGGGAGATGGGTTTGCTTTTCCTTTCCTCATCTGGGATTGGTTATTGTACATGAAGAACCTGGATTCTTGTTTGTCAGTAGTTAGTTACTTAGATTTCATCTCAGTGCTTAAAGAAAGGTTCATCATTTACAAGTGTAGCCTGGCTTGGTGGCAGTAGACACAGTACACAAAAATCATATCCTGTCAGATTTGATTATATACATTTGTTTTGGGTGTTTATGGACAGTGGATGGATTATCTCATCTGAGTGGGCTTAAACTGTATAAGATACTCAAGTGAAATGACTCACCTCACCAGTCATTTACACGAGGGATGTGAGGACACCAATAAAGAAATATTGCAGGAACATGATTCCTGAGCACATTTAATAGAAGTGTCTTTAGAGTTTGTGCCGTGGACCTTAAAGGGATACTCCACCCCAAAATGAAAATTTTGTCATTAAGCACTTACCCCCATTTCGTTCCAAACCCGTAAAAGCTTCGTTCGTCTTCAGAACACAATTTAAGATATTTTGGATGAAAACAGGGAGGCTTGAGACTGTCCCATAGACTGCCAAATAAATAACAGTCAAGGTCCAGGAAAGTATGAAAAGCATCGTCAGAATACTCCATCTGCCATCAGTGATTCAACCGTAACGTTATGAAGCGACGAGAATACTTTTTGTACACGAAGAAAATAATGACTTTATTCAACAATTCCTCTCCTCTGTGTCTCTCCACATCAGCGTAGCGTCATTTTGACAAATCTGACTGGTACGCAAGCGGCTTACACTCTTCTGTATCAGCTGTGCCACAAAGATACGTTTTTTATGTGTATTTACACTTTGGTTTGAAAGCAAACAGCGCATCGGCGCAGTGCGGCTGACACAGAAGAGCGTACGCCGCCTGCGTACTGCTCAGAATTGCCAAAATGGCGCTATGCTGATTTGGAGAGACACAGAGGAGAGATCATTATTTTTATTTTATTTGCGTACAAAAAGTATTCTCGTCGCTTCATAACGTTACGGTTGAATCACTGATGGCAGATGGAGTATTCTGACGATGCTTTCATACTTTCTTGGACCTTGACACTGTTATTTATTTGGCAGTCTATGAACAGTCTCACGCCTCCCTGTTTTCATCCAAAATATCTTAAATTGTGTTCTGAAGACGAATGGAGCTTTTACGGGTTTGGAACGACATGTGGGGGTAAGTGATTAATGACAAAATTTTCATTTTGCGGTGGAGTAACCCTTTAATGCTGCTTTCCTGCCTCACTCTAAAGACTGAGGATGTGCCCAAGCTGACTTCACCGTTTAAACTTCCTGAGTGAGATGGAGAGCAATAAACATTAGCAATATAGAAGTAAAAATTAGAAGGTTTTTAATAACAGTATTGTTTTAAATAGCACTGGGCTGCTAGGAGAGGTTTTTATTGTCTCTACTCATTTAAGCTGTAGCACAGCTGCAGAAAACCCCTGTGTGCCCTTTCCTTCATTTATTTTTCTTCTTCTCTTTGATCTTCTGTCTGTATCTGTAATCCATGATGGATAGCATACAAGTGCTGTCTTGTGGAAAAGGTTTTACTGAATGTTTAGGAGATTCTTGATGATATACTGCTAAACTATGTGAACGTCACGTGTTGGAGCACCTTTTGTTGTATTCAAGTCAGTGCTAACACTGACAGATGATATCTGTCTGAATGAATGCAATAGCACTGTGACCGGTCCTCAGGAAACAGCCACGGGCTCTCCTTCTTCCTCTGATACTATTATCTTATTATACAGCAAAAACATATATTTTATATTTTATAGTTTTCTGTTTTAATACTTAATGTATTCCTATAATGCCAAAGCTGTATTTTCAGCAGCCATTACTGCAGTCTTCAGTGTCACATGGTCCTTCAGAAATCATTATGATTTGATTTTAAATATCTATATATCTATATCTATATATATATATATATATATATATATATATATATATATATATATATATATATAAAAAGCATATAAGTGTGTTTGTTTTTGTATATATATATATATATATATATATATATATATATATATATATATATAAATATAAATATATGTGTGTGTGTGTGTGTGTGTGTGTGTGTGTGTGTGTAAGCACACTGTTGATCAACTGAAACAATTGAATCTTTGCTAAATAGATGTATTTAAAAAAAAAAAGTACTTTTGAACAGCAGTATATAAAAGGATTGATATTTTTGTAGTTGTTAGAGTTCTGACACATATTTGAGTTTAGTTTATCAGTCTAATAAAAAGGTATATTCCCAAAATATTATATTCTCTGCCAGGCTTTTGTTAACCTGGAACAGTCCCCACATTTATCATTCCCTCTCTTCAGCCCCCACATGACAGGGGAAAACTGGAAACCTGATCCAAACTCACAATACATGCATTATTTTAATACACTCAAAAAACAAAGTGAAGAAAACTCCTGTCTGAGTAAGTAGGCAGTAAATATCTGCAGTAAATATATCTCAACCCTGAAGAGTTTGTTGATGTTTCTGGAACATTCCTTAGTAAATATGCTATTGTTTCATTCCAGCAAAGCTTTTCTTCCTTCTGTTCTGATGTGGCTATGATGGCATGATAATGCATGCATGATCAGAATGCACGATGACATACAAGGAAACAGACAAAAACAGCTCTCAGCTCTCTGTTATTTTGTTGTGTTTTTTAACGTCGTAATTCTTAGTCAAAATGTCATAACTCGATCTTCCTGTGAAACAACAGGCTTTTCTCTGGTGACATACACTCATGTTTTCCCAAACATTTTGTTCACAACTATGGACTGCAAGCTCACATTCAGATCTGCCTCCACCAATCAACAACCGATGGATGGAATCAAAGCCCTACCCTACTTTGTTTGTTTTTCAGTAATCTGTTACTATCAGATATACATAACAATACAAAAGAAAGTGAATTTAAGGAATAGTCAAATAGTACAAATGCAAGCTCCATTGTATCCATCTGTTTCAATAGCAATATCTATAATATTATGTTTAAAAAAATCATATTTGCTAATCATAAAAACTGCAAATTATTATTTTTTTGGTCAGTAGGACTGTGAGCTGTGTAATTCATGGTGCTGTCTGTGATGTATAGTCTATTCAATCTCTGTAGGAAGCCATGCCGGGATGCATCCATACAGTACTGCTGCTGGCCGACAGAGATCTGACTCTACGTGTGGAGAAAACCACTTCTGTACCGGTAACACACAGATATTACCCATCATCTGTAACTTGCTATGACTTTACAGCCACAGTAACAAAACCAATGAGGATTGTAGAATGGAAAATACAAACATAAATCCATAGTTTAGACTGTAGGAGAGGAAATGGAGTCAGTTTTGACCTTTAGGTCCTGGAGAAAAATGTCAGTTTAATGAAGGCTTCTAGTTAGTGATAAAGGAAAACAGAAAAACATCCTTTAATAAAATGTAGCTGAATGGTTTTGTTCCAGAGCATTGTGACCACCCTCCGCATCCAACAGCACCGTCAAAAATCATGCGTTCAGCTAGTTAGTCTGCACTCTCTGAGAAATAGATGGCTATTTTAAAACACAAGTGTTTGTACGCTTGTGCCTGACACAAATCAGACTGCCAGAGATAGACTCTTGTAGCTACGTAGGAAAGTGCTTCAGTTGAGAATGTCACAACAGCTGGACAGATAGTGTAGCTCAGACATCTATCTAAGCTATTAGAACAGCTATTGTGGCATCTGAAGTGTTCATGATAGCACTGCAATACATATCGGTCCCCTTTTAATGCAGAAGCTAAACCTGAGGACTGTTGTGTTCTTTTGGCATCTGTCAGGTGGAGTTGTTGACATCGCTCAAATCTCTCTATAAGCATGTGGACATCTCTCAACTCCCCACTGAGTTTGAAGGCACTTTCCCTTACTCTCACAGCAGCTGGATCTGTTTCAGAGTGGTGAGAAAATCATCATCTTCATCATTCATATCGCTGAAAGCAGGAATGCACTACATGTCTTTTACCCTATATCTGATTAGTCAAAAGATATTAAATATGTGTGATATTTTTAGCCGATTTTAGAACACATATTGTTTTCTATATTAAATCTGTCATGTGCCTCCTAAAAAAGAGACACGTTTCTGCAAATGTTAGAAACAGCTCAGGAACAACTTGAAAAATCCCTAAGTGTGTGATCCTCAGTCATTTTGCCAATTTTTTTTTTTGTAACCATTTATAAAAAGTTGCCAAGTGTATGATGCCTTTTGTTTTACAATCTGTTCAGATTTTTTAAATTGTGTATTGCATTCCAGCCTTATTATGGATAAATAAAGAAATAAGCCACAGAAGGCCATGCAGCCATAATATAAGTGTTTAGTGGTTGAAATGTATTAATAATGATCACAATAAACAGTTCCTCTGCCAATTAATATTTTTATAGTTGCCAGACAACGTAAAACATTTACATATGAATAATTTAATGTGCAGTCATATATATGCATATATTAGATGTTGTACCATATCTGACAATTTCTGGTTATTATTCTGGAGGTTTTATTTTCTGTTGGGTTCTTGTTCCTAATCAAACATTTCTTGCTGTTATATTTCAGAGGTTGGAACAGCTGACCAGTCATTGTGATGATGCTGTGAACCTGCTTCAGAACACCATCAGCAAACTGGAGTCCACAGTGCTGCCCCCTACAGCAGAGGTACTGCAAGAGACAATAAAATACTTTTCTAAAAACAGCTCAGCTGAGTGGTCTCACAGAAAATGCTTTGTCCCAGTCCTTTTCAGAATGAGAGAGCTGTGTACTGTATGTACTCTATACATCTTGGCAGACTCTTTTATCCGATGTTTCTTCTGTTGAATTCATGGTAGACATTTTTCTCAGTTCTTGCATTCCCTGGAAACCGAACTCATGGCGTTGGTTTGCTGTATTGTTTGAAGGATATATATTGTGGGTACTTAGTCTGTGATCCACTTAGGCCCCCAAACTCTTGATTTTAGTTATGTTTACTTGGAATGCAGCCTGAGGACTCTGTATGACTACCTGCATCAGTCAGCTTGACAGTGAACTCTACCTCAGGAGGGCATCACCACCATGGCACTGACATCTTGAGTCTGAGAGACTTCTATTCTGTTTCCATGAAGTACAGCAGTGGCACTGGTGTCCAGTTACGGTGATTTAAAGAAGAGATTTCTAGTTTTAGTTTTAGAAGCGATGTCTAGTTTTGAAAAATAGGTTCGGTTTGTTTGTGGTTGGGGTAAGTGTGTCAAGGCTTTGACTGAGTTGACCTCTGGCTGTCAGTGGAGGTCACAAAGAACCTTTTTATCCACAGGCTTCTGGGGAAAAACAGGGCCTCAGAAGAAAAAATGATCTCCCAGAGGGGTGTTTATCTGCAGCCATCTTTAAAATCACTTCCAAAGACAGGACTCTACATGCGACAAAAAAAATCACTGTGTGTGACCAGCCGTTCGAGGGGGGAAAAAAGTCTCTGAAAGTCTCCCTTTGGTTCAACAACAGACACTACAGCCCTGCATTTTAGCCCGAGCCCGATGGACCCCAACTTTTTTACGCCCCTCGAGCCGGGCTTCAGGATAATTTCCACATCATAGTTCAGACGCGGGTCGGGCCTCCCGCCTGTTTTAGACTTCTCCTTACTTTTGTATTTTAGGCATCCATCAATTAGTGATAAAAAAATTTGCGCTGGTGGAAACAACACGAGACCGTGTTACCGCGACTGTCAAGAGCGGCTCAACAGTAGTGTTGCTTTCGTCAACGAAAATTATGACTAAATATCATCGTCAACAAACCTTTATCACATGACGAAAACAATACGAGACGCAAGTTTTCACGCTGGTGTCTCCATTTCCTGAAGCGTCTCCGCACAAACTATTGGATATAGCGCACATTTATCTGGGTCTAACGTTTAAACATTGTTATATGCTTGAACTGTTTTATATCTATAGATTTTATTTTAGGCGAGTCGTGATGATTTGAGAAGGATAAATTGATCAAACATAGGCTCACTGTCTAACGCTGGCCGATTGGTCGTTACTTTAAAAAAAAAAAAAAAACCTGAAACTTATATTTAACAAACAAAAAAATGCTCCAAACGTTTTTTCTAAATTAACTCAAAAAACAAACAAAACGAAATATAATCACTTTGCTATTACATACAAAACTGAACTATTGTAATAGCTGAGACAGTAGTATAAGCTGTTTAGGGACTGTTTAGCTGTTCAAATCAGACACTAGAGCATCCCTTCATTCAGACACAGTGAAGATCTGATCGGAATCAGTGTAGAGGGACCAAGTCTGGAAGATTTTGCTGCTAGAGAGAGTGTGGCCAGCTGGTTTAGTCAAGGCCAAAGATCAAGAAGGCTAAACTATAGGAGTTGGCCATCCGAGGAGCATGTGACTGCAATGGAGGATAGTCCATAAGACATTGAGCCATGAGATGTTCAGTTTAAAGCCCTTAAAACACTTAATTTAGATTTTCTTTTTATTTAATTTATCTTGAGATGTTTTAAGTTTAAATTTCAGCTCAGTGAAGCACTTTAAGCACCAACACTTTTTCAGTTAGTTACCATTCCTTGTAGAATTGTGCTTCAAATAAAGAACTTTATGTTGACCAGATTGTTAGTTAATCATTTACAAGTCAATATTGCCTATATGGACAGCGATTTAAAAAAAAAGTGAACTTTTAAAACTGCGGTGTTAAATGCGATGCGGTCGAAATTTTGAGTGCACCTAACTTTTGTGCTGGTGCACCTAAGAAAAAAAGTTATGCGCACCAGTGCAACCAGTGCAAAAAGTTAGTCTAGAGCCCTGAAAGGGTTTATTTGAAGAGTAGAATGGAGAGGCAGAAATGCTCTGGTGGTTGAGGGTATGGATTTCTGCTTGACTTTGTGCTGAATGCTAAAACAGCCCCTCTTGTGGATGAAGTGATGCTTGGATGTTAAATGAATAGAAAACCAAAGCAAGTCTCGGCCTGTCCTCTCATTTCTCGGCCGTTTCTTTTTTGTCTTCAGTCTCCCTACATTAGTCTGAATGTGTGCCCTCTTCTTTTTCATGTCTTTTCATTACAATATTGTTATTTTCTCCCTATATTTTTACAAAAGCCTCACATATGTTCTATTTTTCACCCATTTAACAGTTAAAAATACACCGTCTATGAAGAATTTTAAAGCAGTTCTGTGAAAAACACCGAAACATCCATTTGAAATTTGTGTAATTGCTCTTCAGTTTCATCCCACTTCACACACACATGCTAATTAGGGTGTAGATGCATGACAGTAATTGAGATTTTTATCACTTTGAGTACTTTTTCAAATTCACTTGTAAGATTTTCTTGTTAGTACTTTATAAACTCTGCATAGTGTGGTCAGACCACCATCTGCATCATTGGGTAGGTATTATGGATGCTTTTCTGGGTGGTACACACACAAATAGGCTCATACACCCCAAAAAAGTATTACACCTCAAATACTACCCCTTTTTAGATTTTAATTAAAATAGCGTTTTGCTAATTTATGACCCTTGTTTACTATCAAGAACCACTTTCAGAAGTGGTTTCAGTACATTTGTCAGGCAATTTTCAGAAACGTAAATGTGTGCCAAGTAATTTGAACCATTTTAAACATTTTACACTTAAGAAGATTAAAAAAAAAAATAGTATTAGTGCTTGAGATGATGGTGTTTCAAATCATTTACACTCAAAAGTTCAAATGACATTCATTCATATATAGAAGAATTTACTCTTCAGCAATTATACATTAAATTGATACAAACTAACAGTTTAACTTGTTACTAATTATTTCTCTTTCTAATAAATACTGTTCTATTGAACTTTGTTATTCATTTAAAAAAAATCTGGAATAAAGTATCATGGTTTCTGCAAAAATATTAAATTGCACATCTGTTTTCAACAATGAAAATAATAAGAAATGTTTCTCAAGCACCAAATTATCTCATTAAATTATTTTAAAGTATTATGTGACACTGTAGACTGGAGCTGCTGAAAACTTACACCTGTGCGCATTTCTACAGTGAATTTACTAAACATTTGCTCTATCATTCTGTATCTACACCAAAGGGGGTCAGTACATAAAGTGCAAGACGTGTTGTATTGTTAAGAATAAAATCCAGCTTTAAGTAAAATGGCAAAACACACACACACCCGAAGGTGTGGCAGTTATGTGTATTACACATTGTACTTTAGCTTAAGCTCATTTGATCATTTAATGAGCACAAACATGAGCTGGTATTAGATGAAGGAGGTGTAGATATCATTTAATGAATAATAATGCCAGTGTGCATGAGAGTGTGTACAGGTAATGTGTGCTGCTGTGGAAACCACAGATATTCCTCTCAATGTGGAGGGAGTTTGTGAGACAGGAACAGTAGATGAGATGTGTATATGTAATAATAAGGTGTATGGGAATGTGTGCAGTTATAGAGCAGTGTCTGTGTTTTATAGTAAGACATGTGTGTGTTTATATGTTTGCAGGAGGCACAGATCTTATTGTGTAAGTACAAAGAGTTGATGAGGACTGTTCTGGAGGACAGCAGGTTGGTGCGGCTACAGCTGGAGGGAGGAGCCGCTCTGTCCTGTTTGCGAAAAGAAGAAACCAATGTCAGTCTGACAGAGGACTACAGGTGAGATGTACATGTACATGCAATTCAATGAATACTGAAAAGGTATTTATAAAAGGAGTGACTATAAATGACTGTTTTACATAAAGTTTGTATGTTATATGCATACTCATTATCACGTATCACGTCCTTATCACGTATAGAAATCAGTTGTAAATTGAGTCTCCTGTGTGCTTCATGTGAGTTTCTGCCTATGTAAAACATTACAAATGAGCCACCAATGAAGTTCCAGTAAGGATGCTGCCTAAATAGGCAGTAGGCAGCGAGGCAGTTCTGGAAGTAAATTGAACAATGAGAGACATGAGAATGTCAAACAAGAGAGGGATAAAGAGAGAACAAAAAGAAGTGTTGAGAGCGTGGGAGAGCATGTTCAGACTCTGATGATCAGGGCTGGGTTCAGCTCGAGGTTGAGGGAGTGTGACTGGTATTTCCCACAGCCAAGCCAAGAGAAATGTCTTTATCTGCACACAATCATTTCGTACTGAAACGTACTCACATAATCTCAGAGCTAAACAGACACCAGTATGCGCATGTGTCTGTCTCTCTGATAACATATTGTGGTTTGGATGCAGCAGAGCTCTGGTGCTGCTTCCTGTTTGACTTTGCTTAAAACACACGGGCACGTCTGCACTGGCTTACTCAAGCCCACTTTCAAAGCCTCAGACACAAGCCTGGTGTTTGTAAGGGTCTTTGCTGATAAAGACCTGGTTAATTGCTCATTGAGACTGAGGGTTCGGATTTAGGTTTCCCACAGTCTCCATCTACTTAATAAACATGCAAGCGGCAGGAATCTGAGCCAGCCTCTCTGGTTCTGTAACCTGATTTAATGTGAGCCTTGTCATCTCCGTCCATTTGTCCCTTTCATATTAGGTGAAATTATAGTTTAAAAGCTGCACATGTACTTCAAGTTGCTCATTTGCTGCCTAACAAATGCAGAAATGAAACCTTAGTGGCCTAAACTGCTCACACACAAACACATGACCTGGATGCTGACAGACACACAAAGCACTCAGTCTCACAGGTGTGACTGAGTCTAAAGTGCTTGACAACAGTGAACAAATCCAGCCCTTTTTTCTGTGACCATGACTCCTACTTCTTCCCTCACACATAATCCCTCTCAGTCTAGACTTTAGCTGTGTCCCAAATGACACACTATACGCTATGCACTCATACACTTTGTACTTATGTACTCAACTCTGTAGTGTATGAATTATACAAGGTTATTTTGTCATTCATAATCGGAGTCTGATAGCCCCTCCCCCTTTGCTACGTAATTAAAGCTGCAACAGTTGAGTGCACAAAGTGTTCAACATTCCACACTTTGTTTTTTCAGTTAAGTGCATCATCTGTGTATTTAAAGTGCACTTTTTCTTTTTGGAATTTTCAGTGTGAACGCACTACTCGCACTATTCATACTAAAAAAGTTATAGAATAGTGCACAAGTACGCCATTTGGGACGCACCTTTTGTCATTTCAGCACTTCCTTTGGATCCTTAAGGTGAACTATGACCCCTTGCTTTTTTTACTGACTGGAATGATTACGCTGTTACTCACCGGTGGTCCTATAACCTGCTGATTTTTGTTTCAAGTATATATAAACAGGAAATTTGATCTTGTTTATCCCTCTTTTTATCTCTTCTCTATAGTCCTTGTCGAACAGTACAATATATACTAACAGTAATAAGAAAAAAAAAATACATCAAATTGTCACAATTAATCCTTAAAAGAAATTAGCCTTGTAATAATAATGATGATGATGATTTTACATTACATTTACATTTAATCATTTAGCAGATGCTTTTATCCAAACTGATTTACAAATGAGGAGATCAATAGAAGCAATCAGACCAACAACAAGAGAGCAACACTATACAAATGATGTGACAAGTCTCAGTTAGGCTAGCACAAGATTTTAATATATATATATATATATATATATATATATATGTATGTATATGTGTATATGTATATGTGTATATATAAATTAGAAAGAATAGAATAGATAAGTGCTAGTATTAATTGGTATGGTGCATGATATTAATATAATATAACTTTTAATATAAAAATTATTATTTGGCTATATTTTTATTAGTGCTTTTTGTATACTATTATTTCTAATTATTAGTAGTATATTATAAAATAAAGACTCCAGGTATACAGGTCCTTCTCAAAAAATTAGCATATTGTGATAAAAGTTCATTATTTTCCATAATGTAATGATAAAAATTAAACTTTCATATATTTTAGATTCATTGCACACCAACTGAAATATTTCAGGTCTTTTATTGTTTTAATACTGATGATTTTGGCATACAGCTCATGAAAAACCCAAAATTCCTATCTCAAAAAATTAGCATATCATGAAAAGGTTCTCTAAACGAGCTATTAACCTAATCATCTGAATCAACTAATTAACTCTAAACACCTGCAAAAGATTCCTGAGGCTTTTAAAAACTCCCAGCCTGATTACTCAAAACAGCAATCATGGGTAAGACTGCCGACCTGACTGCTGTCCAGAAGGCCATCATTGACACCCTCAAGGGAGAGGGTAAGACACAGAAAGAAATTTCTGAACGAATAGGCTGTTCCCAGAGTGCTGTATCAAGGCACCTCAGTGGGAAGTCTGTGGGAAGGAAAAAGTGTGGCAAAAAACGCTGCACAACGAGAAGAGGTGACCGGACCCTGAGGAAGATTGTGGAGAAGGACCGATTCCAGACCTTGGGGGACCTGCGGAAGCAGTGGACTGAGTCTGGAGTAGAAACATCCAGAGCCACCGTGCACAGGCGTGTGCTTTTGAACCAGAAACAGCGGCAGAAGCGCCTGACCTGGGCTACAGAGAAGCAGCACTGGACTGTTGCTCAGTGGTCCAAAGTACTTTTTTCGGATGAAACCAAATTTTGCATGTCATTCGGAAATCAAGGTGCCAGAGTCTGGAGGAAGACTGGGGAGAAGGAAATGCCAAAATGCCTGAAGTCCAGTGTCAAGTAGCCACAGTCAGTGATGGTCTGGGGTGCCATGCTCAGCTGCTGGTGTTGGTCCAATGTGTTTTATCAAGGGGCAGGGTCAATGCAGCTAGCTATCAGGAGATTTTGGAGCACTTCATGCTTCCATCTGCTGAAAAGCTTTATGGAGATGAAGATTTCGTTTTTCAGCACGACCTGGCACCTGCTCACAGTGCCAAAACCACTGGTAAATGGTTTACTGACCATGGTATTACTGTGCTCAATTGGCCTGCCAACTCTCCTGACCTGAACCCCATAGAGAATCTGTGGGATATTGTGAAGAGAAAGTTGAGAGACGCAAGACCCAACACTCTGGATGAGCTTAAGGCCGCTATCGAAGCATCCTGGGCCTCCATAACACCTCAGCAGTGCCACAGGCTGATTGCCTCCATGCCACGCCGCATTGAAGCAGTCATTTCTGCAAAAGGATTCCCAAACCAAGTATTGAGTGCATAACTGAACATAATTATTTGAAGGTTGACTTTTTTTTGTATTAAAAACACTTTTCTTTTATTGGTCGGATGAAATATGCTAATTTTTTGAGATAGGAATTTTGGGTTTTCATGAGCTGTATGCCAAAATCATCAGTATTAAAACAATAAAAGACCTGAAATATTTCAGTTGGTGTGCAATGGATCTAAAATATATGAAAGTTTAATTTTTATCATTACATTATGGAAAATAATGAACTTTTATCACAATATGCTAATTTTTTGATATCTGTAGATATCTGTCTGGTTATATATAGAAACATATTTAATCAGTACTGTGAATGCTTAATTGAACTGATAATGAAGGCTACTGATTTTGTCATCCCTCCATCCTTACTCTTTTGTCGTTCTCCTGCTGGAATGTCTTTGATATCTCCTGCATGCTGTGTTAACCCATGTTTGCTCTGGGTGTGTGCTGTGAATAATTGATGGGTTTTGGACTGATTCTGAGGTCACTGATTTGCCCCTTATGCCCCTCATTGTGTCTAACACTCAGATAGTTTCCAACACTGAACTTACATCAACCGACACCCTAAAGTTCACCCCAAATTAAAATTCAATTATCATTTACTCACCCTCATGTCTTTCCGAACTTGTGTAACTTTTCTTTTTCTGTGGAACTCTGTTGCAGCTCTTTTCCACGCACTGAAATTAAATAGGAACTAGGGCTGTCAAACTCCAAACACACTACCATGGAGATAACTTTATTTTAAAATGAATATGCATAAATGTGTATCTAACAGCAGGGGGCACAGTTCAGTGTGGTTGTGTTATTATGCATGTGCAACGTGTCTGTCTGCATTACTAAGCCTTATTTGCTTTGATAAGTATTTTGGCAGTCAAAATGGGAATGTGGCACTCTTCAAAAACAGTTCTCTATTCTAATATTGACACTGGTGTTATGTTTGGATCAGAGAGTGGATTTGAGTCAGTTGGCATATGATTGAGGGGAAATGTTGTATGTATGTTTGACTAGGGCACAATACAGTATTGTGTAAGTGAACTACAGCAGTGATGAAGTCATCCAGTAGACATCAACCTCTGCTGCTGTGCACAGTGTGCGCTGTCACAGTGTTGGCAATTCACACAAACACACAGATACACAAAATGCATCTTTACTCATATTTCATCACAATTATGCATTTAAAGAAATACATATTTTCTCACCAACTGTTTGTATGCATAACACAGTATACAGTCAATGACTTCTCACATAGTTTCTCTCATTTATAGTCTTTTTCTTTTCTCATACAGCACACACACACACACACACACTCCAGCTCTGTTCCATACTGTCTCCCATTGCCAGACTGTTCTGTAAAACCAACTTGCACATCTAATTACATTCAAACTCTAAAAGCCCTGTCCAGTCAATACATTCTCTAAGGCTGTCTTAGCCAATAAGATGAGAGTTCTACAAGAGTGTCTCGGCCAATGAGATGCGAGTCCTGCGGTCAGCGTTTTCTCCAAGCTCAGATGCTTGGAGTTTCTCTCAGGGATTAGAAACAAGCTCAAGACAATATGTAGACTAAATTTTAATATGCTAAAGACATCCTGTTGGTGTGTGTTTTAGAGATGCCATTGAGAATGCAGGCCGCCTGTATAACCAAGTGGACGAGTTGGTTCACAGACTGGTGATGCTGTCCAACAAATGCACACAGGAACTGGAATTCATAATGGAGTTTAAGACTCTGGAGGAGGGATTCAGAGAGGTGAGGACTCAAGTTTTGCACTTGCTATTATGAACTATATTCATGACAGGTGACTGTAACAGCTGTGTCTGAGACACAAATGTTCTTTAATGTGACCATTTCTTATATTGGCTTTGAAAATAGATCATTTTGATTTATTTTTCATACTTTATTATAAAAATCCTCTATACAGTAAATATACACTAAATATCATACCTAACATTGAATCAAAGTTTCAGTGTGGATTTATAAAGAATAAGAGTTCTACTAAATCTTTAATGGTAACACTTTGGAAAAGGGAGCACTTAACCCTCTGGAGTCGATTAACGCGTATACGCGTTTTGGGGTATTTTCTCCTGATAACCCCGAAAAGAACTTAAATTACACTTTCAGTTTTGATCGTACAGAGAAGAGCAATACATCAATCGAATCTGTAAAGGGTCTACTTTTTTTTGTATACAGACATAATAACAACAAAACTTTGTGCACTTATAAAATAAAGATAACAAACAAGGAGTGCTGTCTGCAGCCTTTGTCTGCGCTGATCTTCAGATACAAATGCGTCATTAAAATGAACTGTAACTCAGTGAATACTCAACGAAGAGACATGAGAGATATATCTATAGAAAGCCTGACATGTCTACTTTTAAACTAAACGAGTGCTGCTGAAAACAAATATTCTGTGATAAAGTAATCCATATGAAAACAACCCGATGTCCGTTTTTCACGTCTTCCTTCATTATCTTCTAATGCGACCACGCCCCCGCGCCGAGCGCGCTTTTGAGATTCAAATGTTTCACTGAAGCGCGCGGCTTTTGAATACGCCCACACAACAGAAGACAACGCAGCGAGATTGTTCTTCAAGTTTTTATTATTTTACTGTTTGCTTCGCGATGAGAGGAATAAGACATAATTCACCCCAAAAAGATGTGATGTGGTTGAGGATTTGAGATTTGGATTTCCTCAGAAAAAAAGAATGAAGCACTTTATTCAGCAGAGATCATAAACATGAGTAAGTCTCTTTTTATTTATTTATATACTTGTACTAGTTTTCACATAACGTGTAAACATTTTACTAGTTAGACTTTTTCCAAAGACTTTTTCCAAACTATAATTCCTGACTAAATGTATAATCAAGTGAAATATTATGAAGTTTCAATAACAATATACACTACTATACCATTCATAAAGCTTGATGTAAATAATATAAATGTAACAATAAATGTAACTGTAACAAATGTAACAATCATTGCTGTTCTTTCAATTTATCCCCCCTAAAAAACCTAAAAAAAATATTCTCAGCTCTTTTCAACATTAATAATAATAATAATAATAATAATAATGATAATAATAATGATAATGATAACAATAAATGTTTTTTTAGTAGAAAAATAAGATTGTTAAAAGGATTTCTGAAGGATTGTGTGACTGGAGTAATGATGCAAAAAATTCAGTTTGAAAGTCAGCTTTGATTGTTCCTAATAAACTGTTTAACTGCACTCACAAGTGAATATTAAATTATGTTGTGGGATAATTAAATATATTCTAAATAAACTACAAACATAAAATTATATACAGTTATTTTGTCCTCACATTCTTTCTTGTAACTCATCCCTCTCAGTGACACAGCTGACTGAATGGCTCATTATGCAGCTCATTATGCAGGGCCTTTGTCTTCTCAGGTGTGAATTCATGATAGTTGACGCCTACTCGCATATGACTTTTTACCAACAAAAAGTGTCTTAGAAAATTTAAATCAATATATTGTTGTCTGTAAGTGAGTAAAACAAGATGATTTTCACCTCATTTAGAAAAAAAAAATTCTAGGCTACAAGCTCCAGTTCTCCAAATTCCTGGGAACCAATTTTCTATATGTGGTTTTATTGCCTTATTCAAGTGATTTAACATTTTTTAGTTTTTTCACTAACCACGCATAACATTTTTTTTTCTCAAAAAACACAATCATGTACATACATACTGCTCACATATTATTATAGCCCAGTGTGTGCTGATTACAGTGAGATTAGACTTTAGCCATTTAGATATTTATAAGAAACTGAAAAAAGCACAAATGTCAGGGCATGACAAAACTTCTCCAGGCCCCAAAAATACCCTTAGACTCCAGAGGGTTAACCACTATTAACTACGACTTTTCCCTCAATAAATTCCTAATTTTCCTGCTTATTAATAGTAAGGTAGTTGTTAAGTTTAGGTATTGGGTAGGATTAGAGATGTAGAATAAGGTCATGTAGAATAAGGTATTAATATGTGCTTAATTAGTACTAATAAATGGCTAATATTCTAGTAATACGCACGCTAATAAGCAACTAGTTAAGAAACCCTAAAATAAAGTGTTACCTTTTTAATTAATTTGAATTATGCAGAAAATTAGAAATTTGTTAAGGAAATAAATTTCTTATTGGGAAATAAAATTTAAGCATTTGCATGGGTAGTCTCAGACTTTTGGACTCCATTTAGACAGGCTTATTCTTAGCAGTGGTTTTTCTTGAGAATTTACCTGTAACACTTGAAAAATAGTGAATACTGTACTGAAGTGCTGCACACAAGCACACTGACTCACAAACAGCCGTACTAAGCTACACACTGACCTCCTGGTGATTTATCCGCTTGATTGTTTTAATGCATGATTGTGCCCAGCAGGCAGAAAGAGGGGGAAAAATCCTGTTGGCATAGATATAGTGGAAGTTGCTGAAACAAATCAGCCTAGCACACCCACACACACATTCATGCACATCATGAGAAAGTGTAATCTAGTACCATAGCATCTGTATCAGATGACAGACACGTGATTGATGTGTTTGTGTGCTTATGTTTCAGTCTACTGCCACAGAGAACAAAGAGTATAAATATGTGTCATTCTGGGTGAAACTAACAGAGTAAAGCGGGACGGTGTCAGGAATAACTGTTTGTCTCTTAGGTGAGTCAGTGGATAGAAGAGGTGGGCGAGTCTCGTCTTCAGACACTGAGTGAGCTGGAAGATTCCTTGGAGCAGTTACATCATAAACAGACTGTCTTCAGAGATTTTTACACAGCTGCATATGTATGTCAACTCTTATTAAACTTGTTGAACACAGCCCTTTTTGCCCCTGCCACAGCATATGCATGTGTTTTAATTTGCATAGTTCTCATATTTTCTCAGCAAATTCCTTATGATGTTTTTATTTGAACTGAGAGGTAATATTTTACAGCAGGTGTTAAACATTTGCTTTATTATGTCAACTTGGGCTTCAAGAACATTTGTAACCGTTCAAATGTAGTCACCTCAGTCGCACCCTCTGTTTTCATACCAGTTCACTGCGTAATTCTGGGTGTGTGTGTGTGTGTGTTCAGGAGCACTGTAAGAGCGGTGAAGCTCTCCTCAAGCGCTTAGAGAAGTGGGAAGACATCTCTTCTGCCGAGCTGCAGGTGTATGAGGTGAAAGTACGCTCATTCTGGGTCCATCTACATGATTTCTCCCAGCGAGTGGAGGAAACCAAGGATAAAATTGACAAGACTGTTCGACTCTATGAGTTCTTTGACAAGGTGAGTGGTCAGTAGTTGCTCATAATATAAACTCCCCTGCTGTTTTCTGTCATCTATTTCTATAAATTTACTACTTAGGCTCACTTCAGAAAAATTACATTTTTTTACATCAGATTATTTGTTGTGCTCTTGGTAATGAGCTTCAACAGCCCATAGGGCTATATTCTCTCTGTAATTGTGACGTCACTTTTTTCGCTTTGTTTTTAATACGTTGAACTAAAAAAAATTGTTTTATTTTTCCTACATACATTAAAAGTCATTGTGGTGCAATGTTGTTTGGACCCCATTTAGTTTTGAAAAATCTTCTTTTGTGTAGAAAATGAGTCATACATGTTTGGGATGACATGACGGTGAGGAAATAATGACAATATTTTCATTTTTGGGTGACCTATCCCTTTAATTATATGTACTGGATTGTTTGAGGCTTTACTAGTTTTTAAAATTGGTTTGGTGGATAACGTAAGATTACTCAGTGCACCAGTACTGCTTTCTGATTATAAGGTGTGTAAATTGCTGAGAATTATTTCTTGATAATTAAATCCATAAATTAGTGATTATTCTAACCTATCCTATGTCTAACCAGTGCAGTTTAGTCAGTTTAGATTAGACGTGCATTAGCCGTTTTCCATCCTTCGATGCATGTTTGTTTGGCCAGATGTAGTTCAATATTTCACTTAAAGTTCTGCACTTCTGTTTTTTTTTGTTGTATTGTTCCCTGATTTTTTTCATAATGTAATTTTTTTTTAATATCGCAAGACATATCATAGTATGTTCTTACAGGACACATTCTTCTTTTCTGAAAAATGAATGTGGTTTCAGTTAATTTCATTAATTTTGAAAATTTAGTTAAGTCTAAATGTAGTTTCTCTATATTCAAGTAGCTCTGGCGACCCCTGGTGTGTTGTGAAACCTTGTCTTTTTGAACACTATTTATACTCTAGTGTTTAAATGACCTCAGATGGATATTGAAACAGTTTTTCATTTAATTTTATTTATTTATTTTGAACAGAAACTGTTATCTTGCTATAGTCAGAAGAGATAACCCTTATAGTCAGAGAGACTTTTAGCAAACAATAGCCTGTCCCACCTTGCTCAACTTTTACCATTTTCTCAAATAACAATAAGACTTTATGAATGAACAGATAATTTGCTATTAAAAATCTAGGGCTAGAAGTTTTAATTAGTGTTAAGTGATGGCAATGGAGGATTTTTCTTGTATTTTTTCCATCAGACTCTAGTTCCTCTAAAAAGAATACAGTGTTTCTAAAGCACCAGCCATTACAGAAATCCCTGACTGGCAGTGATGTCAGGCAAACAAACACATTCACACACAAACACACATGCACTATTGTCTCTGTGATCAGACCTTTGTGTTTTTCCTCTGCGGTGACACTGGGTGAGTGTTGAATGCTTCAGTCTGACTTCAGTGCTTCCCCCTGAGCCCCAGCAGGGACAGATGGTCTTGTTGACTGACCGCTATCAGATTTTATCATTAGCATAATCATAGTGCTCTTTCCTGACTCATCAGATCATCCATACTTAGACCCTTTGCCCTGTTGGCATGGCGACCTCTTCCAAGCGCATTTTGACGAAAGCTGTCAGTGTATTTGTGTATTAATTAAAGGCTTTGTTTGTATATAAATCAAAAGCTGGCTTAGCTTACATACAACTGCCTGTTCCTAGATCAGTCTCTGATGGAGCACACATTTATCCTCTTTAGTCTTTGGCACTGCAGAGTCTTTTTGACGTTGTGTTAAGATGCGCCATGACACTTGTGGATCTCACTGCCGTCATCTGACTGGCTTACGTGAATTTCATGCTTTTGATTGGACTCATGAATTGAACAATGCTGGTGGTTATGTATTCATTGTATAACAGTCTACAGGTGTGTATTAGCCTTGTGTAAGCATTATATGCATATGTATGTGTATGAGTGTGTGTGTGTGTGTATGAGAGAGAGAGAGAGAGAGAGATCACTGACAGTACAGAGTCTCTGTCTTGTTTTTCTGTAAGTCATGAGTGACCACATGCTGGACTTGATTTGTCTATGATGAAAGACTGGCTCATCCCAGATTTAGAAACTGACTGTTTGAGTGTGTCGTCTAGCAACCAAACCGAACACGGCTGATGAGCCGGCAAGTGTGGATTGTGGTTATCAAACACAGTGGTTATGCTATGACAGCTGAGCGAAACCACAGGACACGAGACTATTCAACAGGACAATATGAATGAATAATGTTTCTGTTGTCATAGAAGACCTGAAAAAGCATAGAATTGTAAAATTGTTATTTTAATGGAAATAAAGTAATGGAAATTTAGAAAATCTTAACAAGTTATTGAAAACAGTTGTGCTTAATATTTTTGTGCAAACCATTATATATTTTTCATAATTATTTGGTTATAGAAAGTTCAAATTAAATTTAAATCTTTTGTAAGATTTATTTACTCTCACTTTAATTCAATGATTTAATTCATCCTTGTTGAGCAAAAGTACTTAATTCTTTAAAAATAATAGTAAAAAAATTTTTACTGACCCCAAACTGGTAGTGAATGATTTTTTCTAAATCAGCTAGAAATGTTTTTTGTAAGTTTTAAAAAAAAGTATCCTGTAGAAATTAAAGAGATTTCACTTTTGTGTGACTTACAGCAAAATGTTTCACTTCAAAATAAACAACTATAGTGAGTAAGTGAGTGTGTGTTGAATGAATGAATTTACCCTAACCTTACTGGTCGCTGTATGAGCCCACTGACACACATTGGGTGACAAACATAATATTGACAATCTATTGTCTGGATCAGAGCCCTGCGGGCAATCAAGGCGTCCAGCAGTGCAGAAAGTGACAGTGAAGATGTGAGACAGCCTGAGGCACAGCACACAGTAGAGCTCAGTGTGTGAGGCCGAGTCCTTTCTACTGCAGAGTGAGGAATCACAGAGATGGTGTTTGATGGATAGATGAGGGCAATGACAGTATTGAACATAATGCTCATCTTTGCAAGCCATTGTGGGACTATAGTCTGAGAAGATTTTTCCCTCATATTAGTGTTTGAAAATGCAGGTTCAGGATGATCTCTACAATGAAACTAGGAAACTCGTTTACTCTTTTGTACTACATGGTTTTATGCCCTAAACACATACAGTCATTCCTTGCAAGTCAAAGGAAATAGCACCTCCGTGTTGTCATTATAATGATAATATGACAGTACAACTGAATTAACTCACTACAGGCCTCTGCTCAGATAATGCTCTCTCACAGTGAATGTAAATGGATGAATCTCACAAAGACATGTCTGAGTACATTTTAACCAAAAATGAAAAGGAAAGCTTTTTGATTTGTGATGTTTTAATTTTAATGGATCCAGATGCATAAGTTTTTCTTGTAATATTTCTTTTTTATTTTAGCTTTATGTCATTTAACAAAAATAATTTTAACAGTTTTAGTTAACAATAACAACTCTGAAAACAACAATGATGCTCAGTACCGTAATAGTTCATTAATATTTGTAGTGAATCACAGAAAACACTTTTTTAATTGCATTCAAAATAAACTATTTCAGCAAATACTAATATGATGTATACATACCATTCACTTTTCACATTATAGTGTTTCTAAAATAGGCTTAATTTTCATTTTCTTTTGTTTTTCTCACAGGAATGACAATTTATTTTTTATTTATCAAATTTTATGTCATTTTATTTAGAAAAAGTGTCATTTATCATTTGAGCAAATGCAGCAGTGACACATGCAGCAGTTGTTGTATTGGAATAATGTGTGTGTATGTGTGCAACATACTGTGCGCAGTTGAGTATTGATCAGGTTATTGATGCTCCCATGTCTCCAAGGAATGAACACTTTCCCTACATGCCTTCTGCTGCTGTTTTCCTCTAATTCAGCTCTAGCTGAATTTAGGCAAGCCTCAACCACAAAAGTGTTATACATACAGAACCAGTAAAAACAACAGATATACTTTTGACCATGCTACACCTTACATGATTATACCAGTCAGTTCATTGGTGTGTGTTTCTGTGTGTTTATGGATCATCAACTGGCCCTCATTTTACCCTTTCCCATCACCGCTCCGGATTTTTTCACTCCATTCACAAGGTCCAGTTAGCACCAGCGTGCCAAGTTTCAGCCATCGCTCTACCATCTTTCCTTTGCCCTTTCTGGTGAGGGGCTTTGTAGTATTGTTGACAGACACCCTCCTGTCCCATCCCCCTTCCCTCTCTGCCCTCTACCCCCTCCGCCCCCTCTAGTGAAGTTGCTGGGGCAGACCCATCTGGTATTTAGACTTGCATTTGCCTGTGAATAGCAGGGAGGTGGAGAGAAGAGGGGAGTGTGTGCTACTGACTCTCTCTCTCTCTCTCAGTTACTTTGTCTTTCTGAGAGAGAGAGAGAAAAGGATGACCGCTGCCGCTCCGTGCACTGATCATGGGACCACCAGCGTCTTAGCCGAGCAGGAAAACGGATATAACCATGGAGAGGTAGGAGTTTAGAGGAGCATTATCCTTATTAAAACAAGATTGTTTGACTGATATGTGGTGCTTTTAGTGATGCACAGGAAGTTTTTTTTTTAATCTTTGAAGACTTGTCAAGGCTTATGTTTCTACTCTAACAGATGTTCTTTCTCATGAGAGGCCACTATAATTGAAGGGCCAACTGATATGTTGCTCAAAACACTTTTGAATGGAGCTCTTCTGGTGTCCATGGAGAGTTTCTTACTCTTCACTCAATCTCCACCCCCTACTTTCTGTCTATCTTCAATCCCCTGTTCATTCATGCACTGGTAAAGTGTGTATGTGAGGGGAGCCCAGGCTGTAAGTGTGTGAACGGCAGTGTTTTTAATAGAGCTTCCTCTCTGCATGTGGTATTGACCAACATTTCTCACACAGCTAAGATTGGAGATTGGTGCCCTGGGCAAATGGCCACATCAGGGGGTTTATGCCATCCATTATCTCAGTGTAACTCCACACCTTGAGAGTCAGATCATTATGGAAGTGGATTACTTTACAACAGCTTTGCCCCAGGAGCAAGTTTTGAAGAGGGATGATCTGCACGCAGACTAATATATTTTGTCATTCAGCTCATCTAAGGTGACTTGCATGATCGTGACATCAGTATATCTTTACTCACCTTCCTGCCCACAGGACGTTTCTGCTGTTGCGTGTATTAGTGTGTTTGCTTTATAAAGCATCCTGTAGTGTGATGTGATGTGATACTGTGAAAGTGATATATCAGTGGCGATTGCTTGAGGACTACACTGGAAGTACAGCTTCTCACAGAATTCTGTTGACAGATAGCGTTTAAATACAGTATGCAGGGATAATCTACACTACAGGTCAAAAGTTTGGGGTCAGTAGCATTTATTTTTTTAGAATATTAGAATATATTCAGTGTATTGGAGTAATTTTTGAAGAATCGTGTGACATTAAGACTGAAGTAATGGCTGCTGAAAATTCAGCTTTGCCATCACAAGAATTAATTACATTTTAAAAAATATTGTATAATGTATAAATGACCTGCAAACTTTTGAACGGTAGCGTACATTTCCTGTCACTCATGGTGCATTTCAGTATTTAAGCAAATTCTAGTGAAAAATATCTTGCAGGTCATTTAGTTAACATCTGCTTTAGTGTATAAATGAATGTGTCTGACGAAATGGAGCCCTATTAATACACACTTTGTAATAGGAAAAGGTACTGCACCTCACTGGGAGTCTATGGGAGTTGCCTTTCGTTCATGATTGTGTTCTTTTCGGGGAATAATTATCTGATTGCTTTTAGGTTACGTGGCTTTCATTAGTGTATTTTTGTCCTGACCAGACGGCTTCTCTGTATGACTCTGAGAGCTTTGGTTAGGGTTTGTCTTTCAGAATTAATCCTCAGTTAACCACTGAATGAAACTGTGATATACTTTGAGTTTGAAATGTAAAAAAAATACTGCTGTTATTCTGTCAAATGCAGAGTATTCAATGATACTGATCAAAGAGGTCAAGGGTCAGCTGTCCATCATGGCCCCATTAGCCCCTACTGGCAGAAGTTGTAACTACACCACAACTTTTTCTATTGATGACAACCATTCAAAATTATCTTTGTATTGTGTTTTTTAATATATTCACATTTTTCTGGTGGATGTTTAGTTGATTTCCATAGACTGTTTAGTAGTAGTTTAATGGCTTACCACTTAAGCCCATAGTGTACACTTTACTGTAGAATGCATACGGCAAAAGCGTAACTTTTCAAAGTATACTCCATTTGGTAGTGTGTGCAAACACAAGCAATTGACACTTGCACACTAGAAAGTTTCATCCTTGTCCAGCATCTGCACGATTTCTCTCCAGAATTTATAGAATTTATGCTTTCTCGAGTAATTTGTTGTTGCTGTTGTTCATTCTCATTTGTTTCATTTTCGAATGTTAAACAATGAGCTGGGTCATTGTTGCCACCTTGTGGACAAACAAATTAATACAAAAACATTAAAGGCGCATGTTCGAGCTGAGCATAAGGTATGCACAGTTAATCAAATCTGGCTACACGCATACAGTACGCTCAAAGTATGCTGATGATGTACACACACAATAGATTACACTTAAAAAACCAAGTAGATGCTTTGGGGTGTAACATTGCAGATTCCGAAATAATAAACTAGACCTGAGTACACCTTTTGCCAATGATTAACTAATATTTGTGTCTCCTCTCATTTAAAAAGCTCCAGCCACTGTTGTGAGAGATCTGCAGTTTAGTTAAACACAGATCTGGACATGAGAACAGAAGCTTCTGTTTGAGACTCTCCAGAGAAAGTGTCAAAGTGAGTTTATTTTGGACTTGTAGTT
This sequence comes from Cyprinus carpio, assembly GCF_018340385.1. Classification (NCBI taxonomy): domain Eukaryota; kingdom Metazoa; phylum Chordata; class Actinopteri; order Cypriniformes; family Cyprinidae; genus Cyprinus; species Cyprinus carpio. The sequence continues at coordinate 20,273,072 of NC_056578.1, forward strand.
TCTTTAGGGAGTGAGGAGGTCAGTAAAGCACAAAGCAGGGATTCAGACTGATCTCTGTTTAATTGGTTAAGAGAATGCAGGTGACTGCTTTGAGATAGTAGGAGCCCCTGATTGGAAAACTCATTATCCAGTCACTTTTAACATATGCCAATCCTACTGAGCGTGTGTGTGCATTTATGACCCTACTTACTGAAGAGCCTCTCCTTGTCTCTTTTCTGCTCATCATCCATGTCTTCACTAACATTTACAGACTAATGGATGTGCTTTCTCATCATGCTGCTTGACTGGGCCTGAGGCATGTGCCCCCCATGTAGACCGCCATTTCTGGACAGTTCCCCCCAAAAACATTAGACCCCTCTCTACACCTCATTGCCCCCCAAACCCCCAACGGACAACAGGAGACGGCACTCTGAGGGACAAAGCAGGCCCCATGCACTATTATGGCATTTTCCCACTGCATGGCTTGGCTCAGGTTGTGTTTCCACTGCAGTTTTGTACCACTTTAGAGTGGGTGCGATTATAGATTTGTCGTTATAGCCACCTCTACTGCTTATGACATCATTGTAAACGTAACACAAACAAACACACAACAATGGAGCATATCGTTGGAATTAACGATACGGCTCTCTTGGAACATCAGCAGAGGTGGTACTGAAAAAAGTACCAAGTACTGTACTCAGTGAAAAACCCCCAAAAGCGAGCTGTTCCATGCAGTGGAAAAGCGCCATTAATTAGGTGCGTCTGTCTTTTGTGGTTGTCTGACTGTCTCGCAGTCCCTGTGTCTTGCTCTGTTGTGGCAGAACCTGGGGTTAGTACCTGTGGATACAAAACACTGACCTCCACACCAGTTCATTGACATGAAATAAAAGATGATAAACAAATGTGTATGATAGTTAGGGTTAGGCCTCCCATGTGGCCCTTATAGAGTTCTGTAAAGAATAAGAGGCGGAAAGGGAGGAGGGCTGTCAGTTTTCTGTTTCACAGCTTGTTAATGACATGTTGACTAATCTCTGGTGAGTTTGCACCTTGCACTCATTAGCCACCTGGATAGCATGTGCTGGATGTACAAAACACTTTAAAGAGCTGAGAGCTGATGTTTTTACTTCCTGGTCATCCAAAGTGCATCCAAAACAAACATGATTTTTCCATCATTTTAAGCTTAACCATTCCCTTTTTCAATTAAGTATAAGCAGAGCCAGCAAACCGCTTTAGTCTTAATTTAGATTTTCATTCAGACTTTATTGTCATTTTTCTTTTTTAGGTTGGCTAATGTGTATTCCCTTAGGGCACGTGAGTGTTTGCGTGACCTAATAAGCTTTTCCAGCACTGTGCGCATGTGTGCGAGGCGTGTAAGTAGCCACTCAGTCTGATCAGTGTTGTGATCTGGTCTGATTAATGCCACTATGATAGTTCAAATGCAGCATGATTGGCTCGCTCTGTAGAACCCTTTTTCCCAGCCCCCTCCTAGGCACAACTCAATCAAATTACACTCACCCAGACAGAACAAAACAGAACACACTGCTGTGATTTTTTTTTTTTTTTTTTTTGTGCACACACATTATAAGTGCAAACACAGAAAGTGCCAGCCAGTGACTTTCAACAATTTAAGCAATAGGCCAGTGGTCTTCAGACTCTGTCCTGGAAGGCTGCTGTTTTGCAGAATTTAGCTCAAATCCTAATTAAACACACCTCAACCAGCAAATCAAGGTCTTACTAGGCATGCTAGAAACTTCCAGGCAGGTGTGTTGAGGCAAGTTGGAGCTAAACTCTGCAGGACACCGGCCCTCCAGGACAGAGTTTGGAGACCCCTGTATAAGGCGATACCACTTTCTTTTCACTACCTCTATTAAATTGGGCATTTGCTGGGATGAAATGCTATTATCTAGGAATTATACATATTAAAGGGGCCTAAAATGGTGATAATTTAGATGTAACATTTATGACTTTTTTTTCCATTATTATGCAACAACTGGTGACTGGTTGCACTTTTTATTATTTCAGCTTGTGTTCAGATAAATTGAAAGAGAAATAGTTTCAGTCTTTCATAACTATTTGGCAACAAAGTCCATATTTTCACTTTCAAGCATGTGCTACAAATTGATTTTTATGTTAAATAATTGAATAATTATTCTTCAAATATTTAGCTTTAACATTTTTTAGAATCAATCCAAATTCTGTACATAACATTTGGAAACTAGTCTCTCGTTCAGCTGTAAACGGTCTCACACTTGTTTTGCAAAAAGCCCGGGTTAGACGTGCTCTCCTGCAAAGCAGAAATGTTTCCTGTTTTACCCATAAAATTGGACTAATGGGCAGACAGTGGCAACTTTATAGTCCTCACGTGAGCTTGCTGCCAACCAGCCCAAGGCAAAAAGTCAGCAGAAGTCCCACAGTCCTCTCAGCTCCTCTTTACAAACAATCATTACCCCCTATAAAGCCAGCCAACCCTTTCTATATCAGAAACAGACCCTGCGCTTTTGCAGTGCAACAATTTGTTCCACATCTGTTCTGTATAGACACACTTCTTGTGCCTTTTGAAGTATCAAAGCTTATGCAGCCGTTAAACAGAATCTGCATCATTATGAGTCTTTTTCCTGCATCTGAATTGGAATTGAACCAGAGAGGAAGTAGGAAATAAAGCTCTCGCAAAGGCCTAATGTTTCCGAGAGGCCTTTAGTGGGCAGAGAGTGTTTGATGGTGTCTTTAGCTGTGGAGCAGCTGGCGTGTATGTGCTTCGCGTAACTCTACATATGCAACACGTCTGTCTTTCAGCACACTCTACATATTAAACCAGAGAGAGGAGACTGCAATCGCATCTGTCACAGGCTGCGAGTCCCCTCCTCTGTGTGTGTGTGTGTGCATGCCATCGCTGAACTCTTCTTTCTTGAGCATGATTCCTCCGGCTTTGACATTCATGAAGCTTTATAGGAAACACAGAGACGTTCCCCCCACAGTCAGCGCGTGCATACTTGCATGCGTCACCACTGACACGCACAACAAAAGAACAAAACCAAACTGAATCACAAAATTACCTCATCAATCATACAACAGCATTAGGCATTAATTGATCGGTTTAAGATTAATGACCTTTACTGATTTTTAGGTTTGGTGAATTTAATGCACCATTCTTGTGCTTTGAAAACCACAGTTAGATTGAATTAGTCAACATCACAGGGGCTAGTTATCATACAGGTGCTGTCTCTCTTGTGCTCTCCGTCCCTAATCCTCATCCTTTACTATTCATTTCATATTATTTCCATTACTTTAGATTGAGCTTCCAGATAGCATATGGCATATACTAGCATGTGCACAACATGCTGTCATTGAACTGAAAAGTAATATTTTTTAGTATTTATTATAACAAATACCGTAAATATTTTTTTCATTAATTTATGAAAGTATTAGTTGTTGCTGTTAAATCATAAACATTTAAAAAGGTGTTAAATTATTAAAATGACAAGGTTTCATTTTTATTAGATTTTATCCATGAAGGGTGCTGTGAATATTTGTATTTAAATAGTTTTGCTGATCTAAGAATGTATTTTTTGTGGAACTGGTCCCGGTTGGTCTTCCTACACTCTGCAGGATGTCTTCATTAAAAAAGTTCTTTCCTCTGACTCTATTCTGCAGCTCATAGCTGTATGTGTTCCATCTTTATTTGCTTCCCTCTCTTTCTTTTCATGCTCTTTTTCCATAATCACTCATCCAAATCCTACTTTTTGGCTCAGGAGGGTCCACAGCCCATTCACCTTACATTTTCCCTAATTTTACCATTCCTTCTTTATTTTCAGCTGCTCAAAAAGAGGAGATAATTTCAGCTGTAATGAAATGACAGGCAGTATGCCGGGGTCTTGTGTTGGGGTTAAGCTCCCTGCCTGTAGCTTGGCCTGCGGAGTTACAGAGCAATAACTGTCAGAAGAATTTAAACCTGTGCCTCCTAAAAACCCAGTGTGCATAATACCCACCCACATTTTGACACACGCTATCCTTTCAGAAAAAAAAAAACACATTCTTGGCATGGCTTAGACATGAGATCAGAGACTGGCTGATGTCATGAAAACTTTTTGTGGATTACTTTTAGAGGAAAAAATAAAAGATAGTTTCTTTCAAGTTTAAAATGCTCCTCTTGACCCACTTAAACTGCTAAGAGATCCATTTATGGGAGTGTACAAAAGCTCAGTCCAAGACTGGATCTGTCTCACTCTGTTTTAGCACATCTAACACTCTCTCTCCATTTCTCTGTGTTTCTCTCTCATTCTGTGTGCAGGGTTGAATAGTGGGGCCTTTAGAGGTGCCTCCCTCAGGCAAACTAATTCTGCTCTCACCACTCAGAGCCCCACCACACACACACACACACACACCATTCACACTTCAAAGAGCCTCAAACGCTAACCAACCAAATGATGATTTCATCCCCTGCCCACAGTATTACGGGCATCATCAGATAGAGTGAGGAACTATATTGGGCTATAGATCAAAGTGTCTGCTTTATTTCACTAAGGGGAAAGCACTGGGCGGGGGTGGGGGGGGGGGGTATTTTTTCCACCAAGGGGAGTAGTTTTTGTCTCTGGCCCCAGGTTCTCTGCAGAACCTGTGGCGGACTTTATCACCATCAACCGTTTGTGCTATTTTACTGCAGGAACAGAGAGCAATTTATAATGAAAATGTCATAACTCGATCTTCTGGTGAAATGGACTTCTCTGTTAACAAGGACCTTCTCACTGATCAATTATGTCACATTTGCGTATTTTTGTGTCTTCTTTGTATATGTCTCTCTCCTCTATCTGTTCTGTCACTTCTTAGCTGTGTGTATTGTTACTGTGGGCAGCTAACCTCTGACCCCTGCTCTTGTGAGAGACTTTAGTATCTGGGTGCCAAAGCCCCATACGCTGGCATGTGGCCTCCGTGTCACCCTAACCTGAAAAAGAGACAGAGCCGAGGGGCTTGGGGAGCCAAGCGATGTCAACATGTCACATAGCAGCTAAAGTAGATTGTGGAGATTTTGTGTGTGCACAGAAAGAAAGAGAACAGGGGGAGTTTTGCTCCTTTCTCAGGAATGTCTAAACACAACGCTGTGTTTGCAGTCAGCACTGAAGTGTGTGTGTGTGTGTGTGTGTGTGTATGCGGTGGAAGGGGGTTGCGTTTGATCTGTTTTAATCCTCTCAGAAGTTTAACCACTCATTTCCCAGCACGGTGAGCACTTGTATCCTCAGGAGCACTCACTATGGAAACCTGCCCGCCAGGGTGCTGATGAAAAAAGGTCTAACAACAAGAGTGCCGCCCAGTTGATGTAACAGCATCTATCTTGGAATGTAAGAAGGGGCCATTAGATTTTCTCATAAATGGAAAGACAGCTAGTAAAGTGGTTTCCATGTGTCTTTGTGGCAGGGTGCTGTCACACATAGTTGAGACTATAGGCCCTCCTGCTGCTGAGCTGCATGTTAAAGCCTTCTTACCCAGACCTCCCAGCTCCTGGCTAAAAACCTCTTTATTTCACATGAAAGAAATGCTGGGAGGTTTCTCACTCACTCTATCCCTCCCTTACCCCCAGTGACGCTGCATTTATAGTTGTGTAGTTGTTTTCCATAAAAAGTCTCCTGTCTTCTCGCACATGCATAAAAACTTCTTATTGTGACATATTACATGACATATTTAAGCTGCAGTTTAACCCAATGTTGTTATTTTTATGTAAAAATAAATTATAAAAAAAATGATTAAAACTACTATTACTATTAAAAATGCTTTCAGTAATTGAAATAAAGCTAGAATAAGATAAATATCAGATGGAAAAAATAGAAATAGAACTAATTGAAATCAGTTGAATTACTAAAATGACTGAAACTAAAACTGAAATAATAAAAACTATAAATAATAATAATATTCAGAAAATTAAATAAACTAATAAAAAACCACTTAAAATTACTATAAATTGGCATTGAATATTATAAATATTCTTTGACAAATTTCTTTTGTTTCTCTTTAGTAAGTTGCTTTGGATAAAAGTGTAAATTTAAACTAAAAATAAAATGAAAACTCAAAAAAAAAGTTTCTTTTGATATTAATAAATACTACAATAGTATATAACACTGGGTTTAACATACACAGATTTTTTTTTTAATGTATCTCTCACACTTTTTTATTTTTTTTCATTGTAGGCATCACATATTCTGACTCTTCTTTTTTTTCTCTCTCTCTTTCTCTCTCTTTTAGGCATATGAATGGGCACTAGAGGGCATGCGTCATTTGGCGTGTGTTAGTATGGAGGAGTGTGGCATGTCTGAGAAGTGTCCGAGTGTGATCGCGTGTTTGGAGACCTATAGCAGTCAGCACCCCCCGATCCCAGACGCACACTTCCAGGAGATGAAGGACCTCGCTGGGGAGCTGAAGAGTGAACAGGGACTCAAGCAGTGGAAGTTTGCCTGGTCCAAGTGTCAGGAGACCAAGCAGATGTTTGAGAAGAAGCTGGAGATGGCTCTGCGCACCCGCCGTGAGAGTGACTCCAAATCAGCAAGGGGTGACTCCTCTTGCCAGAACTCGGACTGTAGCACTAAACCTCAGGAGCGTAGCAGTAGCATTTCCTTCTCATGTCGGAAAGCATTCGGCAGAGGCTGGGGCCGGGACAGACTTTCCTCACAGTCAAGCACATCCTCAACTCCTAGCAGTCCTTCAGGCATTCGCATGGACACCCGTGACTCTGTCCGAACCTCATCAGGAAGTCCATATAGCATTGAGCACAGAATCCCCCACAGCACCCCTGTCCGGTCCCACAGGCTAACACGTAGCATCTCCACAGACGAGTCTCCGCAGCAGCCACATCTGGAGGGGCAGGCGTGTGCTACAAGCCCAAGCCTCACCTCCATCGAACCAAGCCGCAGGGTTTTGCGGAAGACCCAGAGCTTTGATACGGCCGGTAGTGAGTCTGTGTCACGGTATGGGACCTGTCAGAGAACTTTGAGTGAGCCTGCACGGAGAGGAAACACAGGGGTGTTCATTAAGGGTCTGGAGGTGAGCAGCACTGAAGTGATCGATCGGCCGTACAGCCCGCGACTGCCGCCCATGCATGGATGGTCTTCTGTTGACACACACTGCAGCGGGAGTCCTGCACAAGAAACACGTAACAAGGGCAGGTGGGTACACTTAAGCAAGTGCTAAACCACACTCACTCGCTGTAATATAAACACAATCAACCAGGGCATCAACTAAAACATGCTTCAGCATAAAACCACTTATTGTATATCCACCACTTTATGATAGCTGTGTCACAGAACACACACACTCACACTGGATTAAATGCAACCAAAAAAAGGCTGCCAAAAAACGCAGACAAATATATTTGGCCTGGCTCAGTGTTTTTGCAAAACAAGAACACATTCAAAGGTTTTCAAACGTAGTTCCGGGAGCCCTTGGGGTCCATGGAAAAGCAAAACAATTAATTACTTAGGGTTAGGGTTAATTATATAATTATGATAAATAAATTATATAATTATTAATATTGCATATTAAATATGAATATATACATTTATGTTGCATACATAATGTTGAATTGGATTAGAAATATTATCTTTATAGTAAAAATCCAACAGTACAGATAGTGATGTCCAGAATTTTTTTAAAATTGTATTTCAATGACAAAATAAAAGTCAATTATTTATTTTTGCAAACAATGTTGTTCATGTATAAAATCATACTTTTTTTTTTTACACACATTATAAATGGGTCTCTATACATGAAAATGGACAGTGTAGCTGTCTTTAGTTTCTTAGGAAGAGGTGCTTTTGCATATATTTGGCCATCCTTGGAATCAAAAACGTTTGAAAACTCCTTTATATCTGTACTCACAGGTTTCCCAGCTAACTGCTGGAAAACTGAACACGTACACACATGACATCCAGGAAAAAAAGCTTTTTCCAGCTATAAAACATATATTGACTAAATTATGTTCATAATTTTGTGCGTAAAGGAACTCAATATGTCTCAATTAAACGGTCACAGTCCCATAATCCTCTGAATCTCCATGGATGTCTTTTCCAGCTGTGGGGTCCCTCTGGTCACCACTTGACCCCCTTGGGAAAGATCCTGAGATACAGATCACTTACCCAGGTGGGCGCTGGTCCTCTGGGCTTTGAAGTGGTGGGGAGTGTGTTTGTGTTCTGCTCCTCCACACTGAAGAGATGGATGGAGTTGATTATATAGACGTCTTAAGTAGGTCTTTAAATCTGTGTGTCTTCCTTTCAAAACACATTTCTCACTCTCTGAGATTATAGTACTGTACAGAGGTGATGTTGACACAGTTTTTCAGACAGAAATGCCATTCGGCTCTGTGTGGTCCAGTTACTGCAAATATTTAAGGCTGATGAAAAATTTCTGATAAGAATTCAATGTAAATACTAAAACATCACCTTATTTTTCTCAGTACTGGACACACACACACGTTTAGCTGTGTGGTAAGAAGGTAAAGGTGCTGAAAGTAATGTTTGTAAGACTATCAGACAACAGCTGCTCTATGCTTTCATTTATTTATAGCATTCAGGTTTGCTGTCATTAGGTTGACATGATGGAGGGTTTATGAAGAGAGGCCATGTGGTCAAAAAGGCAGTCAAGGTTAAACTTTGTGTTTTAAAACTACTGAGTTTAAAACGAATTCCAAGGGAATTGTCACAGCGAGCCATCCAGTCTGAGTTAGAGATCATGGGCTCTCACAAGTGATTGGCTTGAGTGTTTCAGGGAGAAAGCATTATGACATCCTAGAGAGAGGTGTGAAAAACTCTGTCCTTTATGGTTACACAGTCTGACAAAGCTATTAGGGCACACATGCTGATGTCACACTGATAGACACTACTGTGAAAAAGTTTTGGGTCTTTAAGATTTTTAAAAAATGTTTTTGAAAGAAGTCTCCTATGCTCACCAAGCCCAAGAAAAAAAAAACAGTAAATCAGCAGTATTTTGCAATATCATTACAATATAAAAAAAAAAAAAAAAAATCTGTTGTAATATATTTTAAAATGATTTTTTTTTTCTTTGATGCTAAAGCTGAATATTCAGCACCCATTACTCAAGTCTTCATTGTCACGTGATTCTTCAAAAATAATTCTAATTTGTTGATTTAGAACTCAAGAAACATTTCTTGAGTTGTGCCGCTTAATCTTTTTGTTGTAAAAGTTTTTAAAATCTCACAAAAAATTTAAAATCTTATAAAATGTAAGCATCTGGAGTATGTTAATTGTCCACTCTCTCTCTGTCTTTCAGTAAACTATGCCACATCGTAGATGAAATGGTAACGACGGAGCGGGAATATGTGCGTTCTCTGCGGTACATCATTGACAACTATTTCCCTGAGATGGAGCGCGCTGACCTGCCGCAGGACCTGCGGGGAAAGCGCAGCGTCATCTTCGGAAACCTGGAGAAACTGGTGGACTTCCACAGCCAGTATTTCCTGAAAGAGCTTGAGAGCTGCTGCAATCATCCACTGCGCGTCAGCCACTGCTTCCTACGACATGTAAGAGAGTCCCTTCAGTCACAGTCTTTTCACAGAAACTAGGGCATGTCAAACTGCTTGACTTCAGATCTGTTTTTACATTTCACTGTCTATTAATTCTAACTTTTCTCATGTTTTCAATTCTAATAGAGATCATTCGGGATTCTGAATAAAATGTCACATATTGAATCATATTTTCATTGGAGATGAAACAAAGGGGATTAATTTGTCAGTGCTCATTTGTTCCCAGACCATGACTAAAAATCATCCAAGAAAAAATACATCAAAAATACAAAATACAATCCATTTCTGGATCAACAAGAGAATTATTCTTTAGAACATGAATACAGCAATGTGGATGATAACACTTAAAATATTTCTCTTTTGTGTTTTTTCCATATAAACATAGCAAGACCAGTTCAGCTTGTATGCTTTATACAGCAAGAACAAGCCAAAGTCAGACACACTTCTGGCCAGCCATGGAAACATCTTCTTCAGGGTGAGTAACTAAATCAGTGCTACACTTTAAACCACCTGTGATAAGCTTTTAGTTTTTCAATAAAATCTTACACGACTTTTAATCTGGGAGTGGAGTTTATTCCACTATTCCATGTTGAACTGCTCAAAGCACATTCATCTCACCTCATGAGCTGAAACTGTAAAATCTCTCCTGTTTCAGCATAAGCAGCTGGACTTGGGGGATAAGATGGACCTGGCGTCCTACCTGCTGAAGCCCATCCAGCGCATGAGTAAGTACGCCCTGCTGCTGAAAGACCTGATCAAAGAAGTGAGTGAAGTCCAGGAGCAGGAGCTAATGTACCTACGTGCCGCCGCCGAGATGGTCAAATTCCAGCTTCGCCATGGCAACGATCTGCTCGCCATGGATGCTATCAGAGATTGTGATGTAAGTGGACACACACACACACCACTTCACATTTGAGAGGCAGGAAAGCAAAAGATCTTCTGCATTATCACTTCATATTTTATTCTTCCAGGTGAACTTGAAAGAGCAGGGGCAGTTGGTTCGGCAAGATGAGTTCACTGTTTGGTATGGCAGGAAGAAGTGCCAAAGACATGTGTTCCTGTTTGAGGATCTAGTGCTGTTCAGCAAACCCAAACGAATTGAGGGTGGCCTAGATGTTTACATTTACAAGCACTCTTTTAAGGTAAGCACCTAAAGGACATCTGAAGTTTAGAGGGACAGGAAATATCTCCAGAAAAACACAAATGCATTCTGAAAATTCTTTCTTTTACTAATACACTCGCATTCTTTTATTATATGTCCTCTGTCCTATGTTAATATCAGCATCAGTTTGGTCTCCTGCAAGCCATGATAACAACAAGATGCCATGAGCCCTCAATATTGATTGAGATGATATGTGAATATCCTGTCTACTCTGTCATTCTCTTTGTAGACGGCTGATGTGGGTATGACAGAGACGTCGGGTGAGAATGCTCTGAGGTTTGAGGTCTGGTTCAGGAGGAGAACTTCAAAGAACCAGACTTACGTTCTCCAAGCCAGCACCGCCGAGATCAAACACGCCTGGACCTGCGACATTGCACGGATGCTATGGCAGCAGGCCACACGGAATAAAGGTGGGAAAGAAAATCTGAAGCGGTTGAGCTTTAATAAAATCTGTTTTGTTCAACATGCTAAACGTGAGAGGATAATTGCAGATAATATTTCCTGTCTCATACCATCTTAGCATATCTAAACAAACATTTCTAGCATTTCATCTGTATAGGCCTCAGGCAGATTGGAAGCTATTTAAAACACTTTCAAGTCACACCAGTGTTGTGTTTCTACAGTTTGATATGAGTGTGAGAAAATGATGCAAATCCAGGGCTTTGTTCATCCTGTATTTGCATATATTTACTCAACCCCTAAGGAAATCCTTTTTATACTTCATATGTGCTTTGTGCTTTCTGCAGCTTTATGTTAGTTATTGGAGTGTCAACCATATGGTTACTGATGCTGGATTATTAATGATAATATCATTTGTGTAGTATTAACGTGATATCCATATTAAATTATTTAAATATCACCAGTATTATCATCAGTTATCATTATCATCAGTACTTTTCAATTTCTGATATATATCAGCGTTTTTAAACATGTTTCTGCGTGTATGCAGAAATTCGAATGCAGGAGATGGTCTCTATGGGGGTGGGCAATAAACCCTTCCTGGACATTAAACCCAGTGATGCTGCTATCAACGACAGAGCCATTGACTACATTATGAAAGGCAGAGGTGAGCCTGTCTAACATGACAAACTCATTAGAATAACTTTGCTCTCACCAGAATAATATTTTGATAAAAAAAAGCAGCAAATGATTCAATAGGTTGTTTTTTGCTATTGTCATACTCTTTCTTCTGTTACAGGGGCCAGGACGAGAGCCTCCATTGCTGTCTCGCTTTTTGACCACACAAACCCATTCAAACGAGCTGCAGTAAATGCTCCCGTTAGCGGCCCCCCGGTGTCCGGTGGGCCCTCATCTTCCACGCTGCTGGGGCCCTTGAATCTGCATATGTACAACAGCCAAAACCTGTTAGCAGGGGAGAGACCTCTCATCAGCCCCTGCATCGAGGAAGACGAGCTGGAACATGAGACCAGCAGTCAGCCGTCTATGAGTATGTATCATAACGTGTGAAAGTGTTAAACACTTTCTCAGAAAGCACATATTTATAACAGGATGTTGGTCTTGGACTTGTGTTTGTAGCTACAGAGAGTTCGGGTTCGTCGTCTCACTGTCTGTCAGGTAGTGGCTCGAGCGGGTCAGACAGCGGATGTGTGTCGAGTCACCTTCCCGAGGCTTTGTCCGAGGAGCCCAGCTTGCCGTGTGACTCCTCCTGTTACTCCTCCATCACCTCTCCCTCCCAGGAGAAACCCTGCTTTACCAGCCAGTACATCTCAGCGGTTAGTATAGCACGTGTCCATTTCAGTATTTTGATTGCACATCTTCAGGGTTCTGCCAGCTTCAGATGACCTATCATTTCCATTAATCCGGATGAATTTGAAAACGCATCTTTTTCTCTACCTTTTGGCCTTTTATCCACTCTGAGATAGCATTTTATCCAGCAAAACTGAGATTTTTGAAGATGTGCTTCCAAGTGGATAAATTTGAAAACAGTTTTCATCATGCTGTAGTGTGGACTATGAAAACAGGTATTCGAAAGCCATGCTGCATGTTTAGTCTATTGTTTTACTGGCATTGTTGTACCTGTGTGATGTTGCTAATGTTGTTTTAGACCATATATGGAATGGCAATTTTAAGTGCAACCCGGATGCACCAGTGAGTGGTGGGGTATGTGCTAAGAAATGATAGTTCCAGAAGAATAGCGAGAGAACTTTATTATAGCTGTCTCTATGTATCATCATAGAGTGTTTTAAAACAGAAACACTGTTTTCAAATATATCTGGATATATGTGGACACAGCCTCATGCAGAAACATCTCATAACACCCATGCTTATGCCAGCACTAATTAACACATTGAAGAAGACACTGATCACCTGACGATTGAATCGAAGCCTCCCCTTTAACCTGTGATAACACCTGCACACATCTCCTTCTCGTCATAGGGGGAAGCTCAGGTGATTGGTCCCTCTACTGTAGTGTGAGCTCAGTAACCACTGTTACAGTAAGTCTGGCTTTCGCTCTGTGGCATCACACATCCATAGCTATTTGCATCAAAACTCATCTCAGCTTAGTAAAAATATTCTTCATGCTTAAACTAGTGCTTTTACACGTGCTTATTATTCTGTCCTCCATTGTCCTTTAGGTTTAAGTCCTGTCTGCTTCAGATTGAGAAGACAACATTGCCACACCGGAGAGGAATACAGAGCTAGTATTTATTGTTCCATTGAGTGCCAGCAAATCTCATGCAGTTTAAAAAGCACTCAAAATAGCACTGTTGCTTATTTTCTTTTTTTTTAAACCACTTTTAGCATCAATAGCTTTTATATAATTTAAAAATGAGCTATAAAACTGAATAAATATTCTTGAGTATTTATCTTCTTTCCAAATGTTAAGATACAGTATTGTCCTCAGCTGTATATTAACTGTAAATGCTGTAGTAGTGTACAATGCACTTCTGAACTGATGCAGTTATTCAGTTCCCACTCTTTTTGTTGTTGTTGTTGTTGCCCTCTTTGCTGCAGACTTCAGTTGGTTTGATTTAGAAAAAAAATGCATTAATGTAGATTTCTAAGCATCAGTACACTAAAGACATTAAGCAATGTTTAAAGCATTTGTTGTAGAGTTTCTGTTCTTTCTAGTGTTTCGTAGTTTGTGGACCTGTAGTCAGTCGGTTCAGTATGCTGTTTGATAGCTGTACTGATCCACAGTCAGAGAGCGTTCATTCAAATCATTCGACTGGCTTCAGGTCAGCTCTACCCAGTACTGCTGCTCATGGGAGCTGGATATCATTGCTGTCTGTTTGGAGATGGTGAGAGTTTTCACTTCACTTCTCGTAATTACATTATATTAGGTATAACAAAATACAACATGTAAATTGTAAATAGTTGCACCAGTGGTGCTTTGAGGACATAGCCTTTAGGAAGTGATGTTTATACATGTATTAACCAGTCAACATGGGAAACACTCAAGTGCCATTCTTTGCTGACAACCCAAATTGGAAGTGTACAAACAAAAGATAATAATAATAATAATAAAAAGCATTGCAAGATCCACTTCACGCTGAAGCATGAGTATTAACTCAAGTGTTTTATATTTCAATCTTAACAAGTTCACAGAAGTAATAAAGACGGATTGTTTTGTACCGATAAAGGAAGTGTTTTATTCACTGTCTTTAATCATTTATGATTGGCATAAAGTAGAAACACATATCCCACAAACCCTGTAGGCTGGTGTTCAATTTCTACACACTGACTGAGCTAAGAATCCGATTCATTGTTACTAATGATGTTATTGTGCCTTGGGGTGCAAGCAGTATGTAGTTTAAATGTACATTCACATACTTGTAAAGAAGCGGTGTGAGAAATGATGCTCAGTTTGGTTTACTGTAGCGGTTTAGCCTGAGGAACATTGTCATCAATAGCTTCTTCACACTTACTCTTTCTGAATGGCTTGTGGAAAGCAATTGTACTTCGTTGGCAACACTTTTTATAATTACATATATAAGAGAAGCAACAGCCATGTAATGAGTTTAAACAGACTAATGTGTCAGGAAATACTGTGCCTTTGCCTCTGAAACTATTGTTACCTTTAACCATATTTTCTTCTCTACATAAATCCACAGTAGCAAGGTTTGTCTGTAACAGGAAGGAAGCCCATTAATCAATTTAATCTTAATCTAAAAACAAATTTGGGTGAGGATTCATTGAATAGATCTTTTATTCTTCTAAAGCCTCATCTGGAGGAAATAGACTAGATTTAAGTCCATTTTGGTGGAGTCAGTGTATCCCCATGAGAAAAGCATGGCATCCATGGGCCAACATCATCTTTTAAGAAAGACTGAAATATCCAAAAAGTCCACATCTGGACAGGGAGATACCACGTTACGTTGTTTAGCATGTAGGGAGCACCACAGAATTTTACAGTGTTTTTTTGTTTTGTCCACACATGGATGAAAACCACAAACCTGAGAGTGGAACGGAACTCAATGAGCCATAATTGTCTGAATCATGCACAGCGTGAGTGAGTATGATGAGCTTTGAATGTTCCAGTGACGCTGCATGGGCAAGAATACTTTGCACCATCTATCTTTAATGATATTACAGCCAAATCTGAAGCTGATGAAGAGGGAAAAACTGGATATGAGTTATGGGAACATAATCAATCATGTTAAATCATCAGACAGTCATGAAATTAATCAATAACCAACCAGCACATAGAGATATTCACAGAATCATATTCTTAACTCTAACTTTACAAAGAGCCTAAGCCTAGCATTATTCTTATATACTCAAACCACCTATCGGTAAGCCCCGCCCCTCTTAGTTACCTTTGCTCCCTCGGACAAACAGACAGAGTTGCTCACTGACTTACAATGACAGCTGTCAGTGAAAACCTTGTCACAATTGTGAACAATTTTGGACACATATGGTCCACCATTCAAGTGGGAATTAAATACGCCATGGAGGGATATATAAAATATTTTAAAATAAATATGGTGAATAGCTCGAAGCGAGGGTTTACAGATCACAGTGCAGGCGGGAGAAGAATTTTCCAGTGTTTTTTGGAAAATAGATGAAAAGAAGAGAAGTCTCCTGTTACGGTCATAACGATCGCGGATCACAACATGCTAGGGTGACCAGACGTCCCCGTTTTCCGGGGACAGTCCCTGTTTTTGGTGTCTTGTCCCCGTTTTACAGCACGTTCAAAACAACCCACAGTATCGACCAATTTAGCCAGCTGGCTATCATATGATTGGGATTATTTTCACCTGCAGAGGGCGCTGCGAGCTGATTACTTGGTCACAAGCCGCTACTGTAGCCATGAAAAGCTTGGACGAGATCAGTGCGCTATTATTATCAGTTATCAAAAGAGACAGCTTTATATACATATTAAAATAAAGTAATACTGTTTGTGTGCAGTGCATAACAAGACATGTAGGTTGCGGGATTGTTTTGCACAAAATAGGCCCATTAAACATTCCTGAAACTTCCGCCATCACAACTCTGAGGTCTCTGACATGAATAATATAAAAAATAATAAACTAATCAATTACACTTGCACAATTACATTTTAAAAAGCACATACTTTGTAGTCAATATGAGCCTAAAATGCAAAATATTAACCCTGATTAGGTATAGAAAAGATCCATTTCCAGAAGCATATGCTTATAAACATAAAATTTTGAAAGGTTTTGAAAATGTTATGAAAATGTTAAATACAGTTAGAAAATAACATATATGTTGTTTTATTTATCATGTGTTATCATATTTATTGTTTTATTGCTAATATGTTTTTGTAAATTTTATTGTTTTTTTTTTTTTTTTACCATACTAGCCTACTGTTTTGAGATGTTTGCTATTTGCAGGGGTGTGAAATACTTGAGTAATTTTACTGGATTACTGTACTTATGTATTATTTTTGGGGTACTTGTACTTTATTCATCTAAACTGATTACTTGTACTTTTACTTGATTACATTTCAGAAGATAAAAAACTGTAGCCTACTTTTTATTACTTACAATTGTATTTCTACCTAAGATGTACTCATAATTTTTTTGCATTTTTGTTTTATCTCATGCACATTAAATATGGTAAACAGAAACTCAAAAGTGCCTTTGATGTGCAAGAACCAATAAGGTTTGTTTTCACGCATCAAGCACACACATTTCAGCTTCAGTTATAACTTTAATCAGGAAAATTTCTGGCATCAAAAGTTTGCTATCAAATCTGAGGAAGCATTTCAAGGTAGCAAAGTTGCTTTTTACCCCTTCAAAAAAAAAAAAAAAAAAAAAAAAAAAAATATATATATATATATATATATATATATATATATGTTCATTTTGATATATTTGTTAGCTGTAGTATACTGGCTGAATGCACAAAATGGATATTGTTAGGGATGACAGCTTTTTTAAAATTAAATGTTACAAATTTCCAAGACGTGTTTAAATGAGCATTGTATGTAAAATTAATTATTAATCATGTTTAGTGATGTTCTTACCAGGGAGTGGACATTGTACACCCCAGGCTATTTGCAAAAGTTACTATTTACTATTTACTATTTTTCAGTGTGATTTTTTTGGTGAATTGTATTAAAAAAATAAAAAAACTATTACTAACACCACTGTTATCAATTATGATATTAATGTATGGAACCCACAAAAAAAAAAAAAACCTTGTCCCCGTTTTTAAATTCGTAGATAATGACAAGTGAGATTTCAGTGATATTTTGACCACTGAATCAGGAAATGTCCCTGGTTTTCATTTCAGAAATCTGGTCACCTTACAACATGCAGGATCAACACTGTTCATGTATCGCAGAGTACGATTAAATTAATGTACATTTAACTAGTTTTAATATGGAGAGACACTGAAATGCAGACCTGTGTTTTTGGCCTACACTGTACATGATGTGAGAACAGTCCGCTATTTAGGTTTGTACTTTAGCATGGACTCACTAACTTTAACGTTAGCTAGTTTTAGCCAGAGATACTTTGCTGAAGCAGAAGATGAGCAGCTGAAAACTGTAACTTAATGACAGTATGACAACAAGAAAAGTCATGTTTTTGTCTTAATTGGGACTGGGGTTAAACCTTAAACGCTTAGGGACATTTTTCTCTGTTTTGTTTGGGTTTAGAAAATGTAATAAATTCTATTGCCCATCCTCTCAGTGTGTTACAAGTACCCCAGGCACATCGTTTTACCTTTTTTTTTTTTTTTAGCATAAACACTATCAAACCAATGCGAGCTTCAGATCTTCCAGTGTATGGAATGTTGTGGCGCTGAAACCATGGCTCCAGAAGTCCGAGTTCCGCTCCCCGTGCAAATGATACTCGACAGGCATTGGCTCATTTGCGTTTGAGGGGAGGGGCTTACCGATAGGTCAATTTAGGTTAAATACAGTAGGCCTATATCTCTGATGCATGTTATTTATATTGTTAGATTTATAATGCACTATTTTATCTTTTTATTATGTACTGGTTATGAATGCTGTGTGATATTTATCTGCTTATCTTTTTTTCCTAGCGTATAAAAACTGTGTCTCCTCTTCCTAGCACTGGTGGATGATCAACCTGTACCACAATCAACCAGCCGTGAATACTGAAGCTCTCTCTGCGTCCTCTGTAGTGTTTATTATGATACATTGGGAATAACATAAATCATAAAACTGCTACCTATCCTAAACTGGGTGTATACATCATTGTTTTCATAAATATTGTATATGACTACAGTGTCTCCTCAGAGAATCTTTCACTGAAGAAGAACTCAGTTACTTCCATGAAATTCTTTTTAAGGACCTTAAAATACGGTGGTATAAAATACGATGGTATATGACTGTATAGCAGTATCTCGATAAGTACAGAAAACAAAATACCACAGTCTTATCATTTGATACCATTTCTATACCATTGTGTCAACCCAATGCTTGTCCCTGTGCTGTCTGAATTTCAACCAAACCTCCTCTGCTCTGTGCTGCTGGAATGTGGACACTTCTGTCATGCTGACACTGTGCTGAGTGATCGTCCAGGGCCCTCTGGGCTTCTCGGCATCTGTGTTAGTTCCCTTTGCTTTCTCACACAGGTGTCATAGTTTGTCTCTTTGCATTGTAAATGGTGTGTGTCATTGTGCTCTATTAGTTCTGCCTGTATCCGGGTTCTGCTGGCGTCCACTCATCATCTGTCTGTTGATGGAGACGACATTCATCAGCAGTGCAGCCTTTACTGAATCTGACAGTCCTGTCCTCAAGCCGTCCCCCTTGGCTTCCACCAGTACAGTCATCCCGTCCAACAGACGCATCTTGGAGAGACCCAGATGTCTGCTAATGTCCCACAGTATATTCATCATGAGGGCAATTTCTGTAATGTAACTGAGGTGACAGACTTCTGTTGCATCTCAGGCACTCCATGAAATCTGGCGCGGGTGGCTGAGGGAAACGAGTTATTGGCTGTTGCCTGTTACATATGGGAATGGTTTCCAGGTGATGCTTGGGACAACTCATCTGTTCAGTCTCTTTTAGGTGCCAGCATCTTTTCACACTTGTGTGTTAGTGGGTGGAAAACCAATATATGCTGTTGCTCTGAGTGTGTGCTGGAAGTCTCAGTGGAGAGAGGATAGGCTGTGAAATGACATGCTCATTACAGGTCCTGTCTGTGTAATAAAAATATATTTTATAAAAGATTATTTTCTGCAAGATTAATATATAAATAATTGTTATATCAATTATGGTTTTGTGTTAAAAGTTAAATAAGTTTTATTTTTGCTTCATTTAAATCCTTGATGTTCAACTTAACCATGGTAAGAAAGGGAAAGAAACAAAGAAGTTTATGAGAAGTATGCTAGTGACAAAGAGATATGTGTCCTCTGCTGAAAAACTCCCATAGAGCCTCTGTCATGGATCATATTTTGTAGAAGATCAGATTTTGTTTTGTACCAGTAGAATTAGGTTTGCTGATGCTGTTGGCTCAGGGAGGACTCACCACACAAAACATACAAAGGCTGCTCTGGTGTATCCATTTGCATTTGTGTTTTTGTACTGGTTAGACTGGGTGAAATACTGGAGTGTTGAATGCAGTACCAGATGCTGGAGCTCTTATGCATTGCTTTAATAAGTAATAGAAACAAATGTCTTTGTAACATGGTAAAATCACATATTCATTACACAGAGTTTAAGAAAAATGCTAATGATGATTGATCTATCATTTGAATAGGCTAAACCTGTCCTGCAGTGCCTGTATGAAAGGGATCAAACTGGCTTTTCTTGCCCAGTTTTTCCCTACCTTGCCACAGACAATGAAATACTGGATCAGAGAGACCTTCCTCATCTGAAGAAATAAAGAACTAAAACAAAATTCAATTTCTGCACTAATATCATGCAGCTGACATAACTCACTCTGTTGGTTTTAACACTCAGTCGGCATTACAATGTGCATGGAATGTATGCATGCTTTCATAAATGTCTAAAAACCCATCAGTAAAATGCATCAACAAAAGATATGCCTATATTATGGGAAATTTAAGTTTTGGATAAATAGGCCTACGCAACTTTTCCACCAGAAGAAATGCGGCTGTTACAGTATGCATGAATTGTGACCAGCAGATGGCGCTACTGTCACATTCACCTGGCCACAGACTTTCCTTCATGTGTCTGTTGTGACAGATCTGTTGTTGAGATGTCTTCTCTGTTTCCTGGAAATCTTCTTGACGTGCACGTAAGAAATGTTTGTCTGACTTCAGATTTTCATTAAAAAAAAAAAAAAAAACTTTGCGTATTTGATCATCAAATAGTCACTTCTTAAAACATCTCATGTATAGGCCTAGTCATATGAAAATACTAATAATGAGTGTAATTAAGTAGACATAGATTAAATATTTCAAACTTGTGGTTTAAAAATATATAATTTATCCCTTAACTGTGTGAATTATAGTCAAATAGAAAAATATGTTGTTACAAAAAAGTTTATTTTATCCCTTTATTCGTTTGTGTCTGCAGATTTCAATTCTACATATCTTTAAAGGCTGTTTTCTCAAAAGGAGTTTTTCTCCTGCACTGGGTCAGAAATCATTTCAATAGCACTTACATACACCAAACCTTTCAGTTATATTCCTGTCTTTATTCTGAAAGTTTTTACAGAGGGGATTGTTCATATATCATTTGTCTGATTATTTAACATTTTATTCAATAATAATAATAATAATAATAAGGATTTAATTATACGGCAGGCATCAGACACATACTTAATTATAACCTAAAGCCTTAATTATTTCAAAATAAACAGAAGAGAACTTTGTAATTCGGATGATACTAGTTTAGTCATGGATAACACAAAGTAGAAGTGTTGCTTTGTAAGCTAAATGAAAAGGAATTGAAAAGCAGAAAGTTTCAGTCAGAAATCAGACTAAAACCACAGACAAAAGATGAACAGCTCCTCTCTCTATAGTGACAATGATACAGTACTGGACAGCTGGTCTTCTGCAGGGAACACTGCAGTCTGTGTGATCCTGGGTGTGTGTTTCCTCATGGGTACACCTGGGAACCTGCTGGTGGTGTGGACCATCCTGAAGCATTTAAAACAGTGTTCACATACCGTGCTTCTCTGATTCATTTCGGGGATTCCAGTCATCCTTACCCAGTATCTAGATGATGATGATGATGGATTGAAACATTGCTTGTACCGGGAGTACAAGTCTATGTCTTTTGAAGTCTTTTGTATGTGTTTGGAGACTCTGCTTGGTTTAATTATTCCATTTCTCACACTTGGGATCTCCTATACTGTCTAGTTGCTGTCCAGCTTAGAAAGTTGCGCTTTAGGACCAAGAAATCGGTCTTCCTCATTCATGGAGTGGTCGTGGTCTTTATTTTGTTTATTTTGTTAGTTACCACACTACACCCTCAATGTCATAGGGATGGTGGTTCTTCTAGTAGGACAATCAGATGAACAGCCTCATGTCCCAAATAGCATTGTCTTCGTTTCTGGAGCTCTGGCATTTATCAGTAGCTCAGTAAACCCTGTCTTGTATGCATTTGCTTCTAAAAACTTGCATGGAAATCTGAAATCTTCTGGGATAGTGAAGATGTTTCAGGAGTTAGCCACACAAACACAGATTCTGGCCTGCAGCATGGAAAGATCCTTGAAGATTCCAGTGGTGGTGAACAGAGGGATCTCACAGATGTCTAAGTAAATGTTAGACTTATGAGAAATTTTGAAATTTTTTAATGGTTAAAATTATTTAAATGCCATGGTATTTATTTTCTTTTTCTTTTTTTTTTATCTTTTCTTTTTTTTTTTTTTTTTTGGTAAAACTTGTTTAAATACCATAATATTTAGATTTTTTTATTAGTAAAAGTTTTTATTATGCCATAATATGTATCTATTTTATGGTCAAAATTGTTGAAATATCAAACTTTTGTGGTTACATTTATTGAAATGACAAAATGTTTTGATGTTTTAATGATAATACTTGTGTAAATGCCATAATATCTCAAACATTTGTGGTCAAAGTTGTTTAAATCCCATTATATTTTCTTTTTTTAGTTGTTTAAATGCCACAATGTTTTGTTTTTTTTTAATTATTCAAGTTGTTTAAATGTCATTATACTTAAAACAGAGGTGAAAAGAATTATTTAAAAAATATGTAAAATAAAATATTCTGCTTGAGCATTTCTCTGCTCCATTGCTGTATATCTGAAGGGTTCTGTGCTGTTAAGATGGGCCTAGTTAAAATGAACAGTGTGGTAAACTGACTCAAATTTGCCAGAAATTCATGTGAAAGTTTTAAGTGTGAACAGAAACTGTAATTGCATCCTCTTTCTACATCTAATTTCACAGTTGTGATTCTCCTCCCATGCTTACGTACATACTTTTTGTTTGTGTTTTTAGCAGACAATCACTTCAGACGTTTCTTCTCTTCTTTGCTCAAGTTCTGTTTTTCCACAAACGGGAAGTAAGTTTTGCTGAGGCAAAGTGGTTTTCTAATTCAGTGTTTAGATGTATAGCAGACTCGAGTGGACAGAGAGGGAATCATGAACGCTACAGCTGATTTTCAGGCAGATGAGGAGACCGATCTGGGCTTGGTGGGGGCCTGTGTGATCCTGGGTGTGTGCTTCCTAGTGGGAACACCTGGGAACCTGCTAGTGGTGTGGACCATCCTGAAGCATGTAAAACAGCGTTCACATACGGTGCTTCTCATCCTCCACCTGGCAGTCGCAGATCTTCTGGTGCTGGTCACTCTGCCGCTGTGGATCTACTCGCTGGCCCGTTCCTGGGTGTTTGGAGAGGCAGCCTGCAAAGCCATGGTGTACATCATCAATGCCTGCATGTACAGCAGCGTCTTCATCATCACCACCATGAGTGTGGAGCGCTTCCTGGCCGTCAGATACCCCTTTGCCTCAGTGGTCTGGAGGAGGAGACAAGCACTGAACAAGGTACTTCTAATGATATGGACGGCTTCATTTCTCCTCAGTATTCCCGTCATTGTAACTCACACTTTGGAAGAAGTTCAAGGACAAAATCAATGTCTGTTCAGGGAGTATGAGACTGACACCCAGGAGGCTGTGTTGCTCATTTTAGAATCTCTTATAGGTTTTGTCATCCCTTTTTTCACTCTGTTGGTCTGTTACGGCTGCCTCTTCAGTCGCATAGTGCAGATGAACTTCAAATCCAAGCGTAAGTCGACGGTTCTCATCTGCAGTGTGGTGGTGATGTTCGCTCTCTGCTGGATTCCTTACCATGCAGGGAACTTTCTTGCCCTCATCTCACTCGCTCTCAAGCATTCAGACCACGACATGGCGAAAAGTTTGGAGGACGCCTGCACCACAATGACCATTATAGCAGGAGCCCTGGCATTCATCAGTAGCTCAGTCAATCCAGTGCTTTACGTGTTTGCGGCACGTACCTTCCGCACCTCGCTCCGGGAAACTGGAATACAGAAGCTCTTCCAGCATTTGTCCAGTGCAGGATCAGGTGAAGGGAATAAAGAGTTATCATTTGTGTCCAAAAGACAGAATTCACACACCACCAACTCACAGTGTCTCACGGACTCAAAAGTGCCTGTAGATGTGGCTATGGAATCAAGCATCATTACTTCAGACTGACTTTGTAAGAAGCGTTATAACCATTTTAATGGTTATTTCTAAAAAAAAGAGTGCTTGAAGTTTTTCATGTAATTTTGTATTTCAGAATTGTATTCAAAGGTAAACATTTTGTACATTTTGTCATTTACATTTAGATTAAGTCATTTAGCAGACGCTTTTATCCAAAGCGACTTACAAATATGGACAATGGAAGCAATCAAAATCAACAAAAGAGCAATGATATACAAGTGCTATAACAAGTCTCAGTTAGCTTAATGCAGTACACATAGCAAGGTTTTTTATTATTATATAATAAATAAAAAGAAAACAGAGTAAAAAAAGAATAGAGCAAGCTAGTGTTAGAGGTCTTTTTTTGCTTTTGTTAACTGTATAATAAATAAAAAGAAAACAGAATACAAAAAGATTAGAGAAGCTATCTTTTTTAAAGAAAACAAGCAATTAGTAAATGAATAGACTGCAAGTCTAAAAGTTTTTTTTTTTGTTTTTTTTTTTATTAGTATAGTTAGTGTTTGGGTTGGTTGGTTTAGAGGGTATGGAAGAGATGGGTTTTTTGCTTTTTTTTGTGTTTGTCTAAGGACTTGAGTTGGGCAGGTCATTCCACCAGGAGGGAACATTTCATTTAAAAGTCTGGGAAAGTGATTTTGTGCTTCTTTGGGATGGCACAATCAAGCAACGTTCACTTGCAGAACACAAGCTTCTAGAGGGCACATAAGTCTGAATACAGTACAATGAGACTGTAAGAAAAGTAAAATATTTGCTTGTGCCTTGTTCTTTGTGTTCTGAGTATATTTTAATACTCACTAAGATGTTATAACTTAAATTGCAACTGCATATTCTATGATGAAACCACTTTTATATTTGTGATACAACTCAAATGCATTTATAGCAAATATTTCTGTCTGTTTAGAATCAAATTCCCATGGTATCTTACTGTCTTACGTCATCTGTGCATTTCAACATCTTCCTTTTTCTTGAAACTTGTGTGTTTGTCAATCTTGTAATGGTGTGAAAGAGGAAGTTGGCATTAAACGGAACTGATGTCTGTCTAGAAAAAGACTCTACTGAAATATCATTCTTTTCTAGTGCCCCTTTCATATGAAAATTGAACGGCAGTTATTCTTTAAAACCTAAACGTAAAAACTGTCTAAAGCAGAAGAAAAGCTTACCAGGCTGTTTTTTCTTCTGTGAAATCTTTTTCGGCACTTTTCAATGATATACCTTTATTAACTGAATTTCACAGTATAGAATGGGCACAGACTCACAGATTTTTTTTTAAGCTTGTGATTACATCCAGTCCATGTTTGATATTTTGAGCTGATTTTAGAACACATTGTTTTCATTTGTCATGTGTCTCTTAGCAACAAGGCACATGTTTCTGTGTGAGTTTTTCCAGTTTTCTTTGTAGCCATCAGAGGTGGGTAGAGTACCCAAAAACTGTACTCAAGTAAAAGTAAAAGTACTTCTAGAAATATTTACTCAATTAAAAGTAAAAGTACTTCTAGAAATATTTACTCAAGTAAAAGTAAAAGTAAAAGTAAAAGTAATAGTCTGAATAGTTACTTGAGTAAGAGTAAAAAAGTATTGGATAAAAAAACTACTCAAGTAGTTAGTTACTAGTTACTTTGGATCATATACTGTATATCTATAGTCTATTTTTATTTAGATATTTAGATTGATTTAAGTAATGAATAAAACACTGACTTCACTTTTATATGCACACTGTGTGTAACACACACACATATATATATATATATATATATATATATATATATATATATATATATATATATATATATATTTTTTTTTTTTTCATCAGTCTTTATGCCAGTCTTCAGTGTCACATAATCCTTCAGAAATCATTCCAATATGTTGATTTACTATCAATGATGTTCTTTTTAGCTTTCTATTCATCAAAGAATCCTAAACAAACTGTCACATGTTATTAAGCATCAGAACTGTTTTCAGCGCTGGTAATAAATCAGTATATTAGAATGATCTCTGAAGGACCATATGACTCTGAAACTGATGAAAATTCTGATTTGCATCACTGAATTAAATTATATATTAATTATAGACTATATTAATTATGTATTATATACAGGGGCGTCAGTTTGTGTTGAAAAGTGGTGGGGACAAAAAAAAAAAAAAAACACGCATAAATAAGCAACACTTGCACAGGATAATCAATTGTAGAAAAATGCAGTAACTTAGCTAGCTAAACATTTAACCCTTTCACACGTAAGTTTGAAATATTCTGGCTGACCCCCCAGTATGAGTTTTTCAAGGCACCCGTAATTTAGAATGTGTCGCTTTATGGTTTCCATGGTGACGCGTCATTGCTTGTCACGTGACACACCGCAGCAACAATAGAGCTGAATGAATGATGATCTGCTTTTATGTCATTTTTCCTTTTTTATTCAAAATATTCAAATATTTTGTAGATATGGCATGAAATTACTGATATTCCGATTGTCAAATATATGCAAGTTGAAGTGTTTTGCTGTTTAAACACCTTTATAACGATCGCGTTAGTTGAGCTGTATGCGCGAGTTGTGCCGCAGACGCAGTTCAGAGAATCGGATCTGTTGGATTTACAACACGTGAATTCATCCACTTCTCCCGAAATACATAAAAGTAAGTGGCTGGTGAACTGGGAGAAGAATAGAGTAAACTTTAAAGTTACTTACACAATGTGTATCTGATATGAATAAAACGTGTCTAATTATAATTGAAAGGATTATTATTGCCTCTTCCTTTCACATCAGTGTGTATTTTACAAACTCTAAATGTACTGTTTTTTTTAGTACTTATATGTCTAAAACCTAAAATAAACATTATGTGGTTGAAAACACTGTAAAGTTGTGATATATGACAGCTCTGATCGCGCCTGTCTCTGGCTCAGCGCCAGCCAACACGCGAAAGCACATTTGAATTCAGCAGCTGATCACGTCATGCACTGACCGTTAATCACAACGGTGTGATCGACTGCAGTAGCCTAATTTACAGCAACCCAAACTCACAATGTCCAAGAGGAAGAAGGGAAGAGACATTAGAAACTACTTTAGCAAACAGGGCTGTACTGTGAGTGATGATCTTATTATGGAGGCCTACTGTAAAATCCAGCAATAAGAAATATGTTTGCAAAACTAGCTATTCTAGCTGACTAGCTAGTTAATCAGTCCATCTAATCAACGTTACATTATGATTTAACAGTAGGCCTGCTGATTACCTCTATTATCTAATGAACAGTAACAGTTTTCCTGTTGTAGACTGTTGCTTAGCTGTAGTTGATAGTCAGGGGCGCCCCCAAGGGGTGGCCACCCCTAGGATGATCACCCAATTAAACAGTCTTTAAAATGGACCAGATGCATCCACCCCTATGATGATTTGCAGTGGGTACTATTAATTTAAATGCAGAATGTAAACTCACAATTGTTTAAGAAGTGAAAAAAAAAAAAAAAATTGCAGGTTGGCGCCACCATAGTTGCTGCCCTTCGCCCTCACCCTCCCCAGTACACAGAGTGCGCGCATACGTTACGTGATGGTCTAGAGAGTCTAGTTCGCATACGCATTTTTAGTGCGTTCTTTCACTGGAAATTTAGAATTATCTAATTTTTCAAGATATACGGGGCAGACAATTTATAGATCTATATAATTTCATATAGTTACTATCACACGAAGAGTGACGTTTTTCTCCGAAAGTCAGCATAACTACAAATGTGATATTGATTTTATACAACAGTTAATTAAACAAGAAGTTAATATCAAGAGACTCTTTTTTTTTTTTTGCTTTATTTTTTATCCCTTTTTTTTTTTTGCTCTATTTCTAAAAACAAAAATCATTTCAAACACAGACACTGTTTTGTATGGAAGCAGATTAGTCTCAAATATAATTCACGCAAAAAACACGATTCACACATGCGTAGACAATTTCACATGCATGAAACCTAATTCACGTACACACAAAAAAAATTCACGTGCGTGAAAAAAAAATATATATTCACAAAAAGCAATTCACATGCGCAAAATAAAATTATATATTCATTAAATACATTTCACAAATGCAAAACACAATTCGTAGATATACAACTGTGCACAAAAACCTTTGAATGTTTAAAATGTACGAGTGTCTGAATGTACAAATCGTCATTTACTACGAATCCACTCGGATTTGTGTGTGTGTGTTTTTGAGACTTCCCTGGCAGAGCTCTCTTCCCACGTGGGTCTGTCGTACTCTTTAGCCAATCAGATGCGAGCTTACCATTCAACCAATCATATCATAAGCCACTGAGAGTGCATTCAAGGAGCACGATTCTTTGCACCTTTTGCGCAATATGGATTAATTAGAACGGAAATTAAGCCTTTACATCAGTAATCCCATAGACAGTAAAAGAAATGGACACAGCGACCCAATTGGAACTCAATTGAGACAAGTGAAGCCCATTTTTAGCGATTTTTAGCACTTCCGTTTCTGACGTGCAGACTCAAACTAAGCTTGATGACATCAGCAACCTGTCTGACAGATGTAAATCTTCTAGTAGCTGTGCGTGCAAACTGCCATCGTTAATTTTGCAGAGACGGCGAGCTTGAGCGGGGAGTTCTTTGGCGTGAGTGAGCAGGAGTAAGTATTCTGATTAATTATTTTGTATAGTATTTTAAAATGTAACGCCAGGGCTTCTATGGGCTTCTCTCTTGACGTCTCCCCGATTGCCTGTGAGCTTCTGAATGCACTCTCAGTGGCTTATGATATGATTGGTTGAATGGTAAGCTCGCATCTGATTGGCTAAAGAGTACGACAGACCCACGTGGGAAGAGAGCTCTGCCAGGAAAGTCTCAAAAACACACACACACAAATCCGAGTGGATTCGTAGTAAATGACGATTTGTACATTCAGACACTTGTACATTTTAAACATTCAAAGGTTTTTGTGCACAGTTGTATATCTACGAATTGTGTTTTGCATTTGTGAAATGTATTTTATGAATATATAATTTTATTTTGCGCATGTGAATTGCTTTTTGTTAATATATATATTTTTTTCACGCACGTGAATTTTTTTTGTGTGTACGTGAATTAGGTTTCATGCATGTGAAATTGTCTACGCATGTGTGAATCGTGTTTTTTGCGTGAATTATATTTGAGACTAATCTGTCTCCATAGTTTTGCGTCTCTGAGCAACACGACAGTTTCGTTCCTGAATGAATCAACCGTTTAAATGATTCGGTTCAATCGCAATGACTCACTTTTTAACAGTGACTCGCTGCCACCTACTGGCAGTTGTAATTTCACATTTAAGGTACCTTTTCATTTTTTAAAATATTTTCAAACATCAGTTTTCAATGTTTTATGTTTCAAATATCAAAACATTATTTATTCATTTGTAACTGCAGGTTAAAGTATTCCATGTACTTGCACTAACATCTAAATGGCACTTCAGATGCAGCTTCTGTTTTCTCTGCATTGCAAAGATCAATTTTGTTGATGCTGATTGCATTTGCTTGTTAAAATCCCAAATGCAAGTATTTGACCTAAAAGATGGGGCACACTTTTAGAAAAAAATGGTGTAAAGGTAAAAATAAAAAATTCAGGAGTCAGCTGTCAGCACAATTAGAAATAAGTTTTCAGCACAATGACACACTCAGCAAAATATTGTCTATTTATCATTATTTATCGTCATTTTTGGCCATGTTCACTGCCAATTACACCTACAAAACCTGCTCAGAAGTGACTTCTGCGTTTGTTGCTTGTTGCTCCTGCCTCATCTGCTGAAGCAGAGAGAAGCTTCAGTGCCTTGAGACGCCTGAAGACCTGGCTGCACTCTTCAATGTCACAAACACGACTCAACAGTGTGGCTGTTTGTCATGTTCACAGAGAGAGAATGTATAACTTGGACAAGAAGAAACTGTGTCAAGAATTTGTTCAAGTTACTGATCGGCGCATGCATGTTTTTGGGTCATTTTAGAATCAGTAATAGTTTATTTTGTTTAAGTTACTTTATTTGGACAATGTACATTGTTTCTTTCTGAATCTAAACTGCATTGCATGTTTTATTTTGTGCAAATAAACCTTTAACATTTCTTGGTTCGCTTGATTTTTTAGAACATTTTAACCAAATGTTTTCAAAAAGTGGTGGGGACAAAATCAGCCATTTCAAAAAGTGGTGGGGACATGTCCCCAGCGTCCCCAGTGTAAATGACACCTATGATTATATATGTATAAATAACCTCTGACACAGAGAAGAGTGAAAACTCCTCACACAATAATAAAGTTACCGAACATCTGAACATAACGAACCAAATGCACATTGACGGATCTCCTTCCGTCTGTTCTGCACAATGTAAACGAATGTATATTTCTGCAAGCGTAAATATTGTGGAAATATCAATATTAACTGTGTCTAGGCGAAGGCATTCCTCCTGGAACAGAGCTCCCGCGGGTTTGGAGGGTATTCATTTCATACTCTGTGACAGCTTATTTAATGTAAACAATTATACATCGTAGTTAATTTATAAGTTACACGTACAACAAACTGGTAATGTCAGGTGGTATCGTGTACTGGCATCGAATCCTAAAGAGATATTTCAGAATATTTAGTCAGGTTGTAGTTGAATGGTGCAACGACTAAGACCTGCCCATAAACGTCACATTAAAGAAGTGAAGTGTGATTGGTGGTTTAACGTGCCAGTCAAACTCCCCTTCATATCTACACGACCAGAATAAACTACAACAATCATTGATATTATATGTAGCACAGTTTATATCAATAGTCTAAAACTTTGTTTTGTGAGACTTTTGTGTGTTTGTCTAGTGAAAGTGGCAGAAACGAATATCAGCAGTTTTTGAGAGTTTATGGAAGCGCACTGGCCACATCTAAAATAACTTTTATTACAGCTTTTATTCAGGGAGCTGATATGACGGAGCCTTAATCCTGTGTGAGTGTATGATTTTAAACATATTTGTAGCCAATGATTGCTTTTTATATGTTGATTTCTTTCAACGTACGTGCATCTTTTTACATAGGCCTAGATAAACCCGTATTTATTAAAAGGTGAGCAGCGCGTCTGTTTAGGTGTGTAGCGGCAAAGCAGGACAAATGAATTTCGATCTTCTTTCCTACTTCCTAGAGCAAAACGAACCAATCAGAACGGGTTACATAATACGCCCCGCCCTCACCTTTACAAACCAGCCAATCAACGCGCTCCCCCGGGAGATTGACTCCGAACAGGGAGGCCGGACCACAGCCAGGTAACCAAGAGAAAACGAGAAAGGCTTGAGGGCTTGTTATGGGGTTAGCGTGAGACGAGCCGGGGCTTTTTTCTGCCTTCTTTACCAGTCAAACCAGTAACTCTGGGTAGAGAGCACAAGTACTGCAACAGGTAGAGTCTCGCGCCGCACTCTCTCTCTCTCGTGTCCTTCTCTTGAAGTTCTCTTCTCTCCTTTCTCGTGTACTTCAATTGAATTTCCATTTCTTTTGTTTGCTTCTCTTGGAGAAAGGTGAACCCTCGTGTTACTGTTTTATTTGATCTTTGCTCTTAATTGTAGTTTTTACCCTTGTGGTCCCTGATGGCTTCGCACAGTGATACTCTGGTGGTGTTCTTTGGGGCAACAGCTGGTGCAAATGGGGGTAAACTGGGGTCGGATGAAAGGGAATTAATTCTCTTGGTGTGGCAAATTGTGGATCTACATGAGAATAAGGTACGGACCTTTTGACCCTGTTGTAAGGTCTCTAACTTTAAACTACCCACCTAGTAATATGCTAGTGTTAGAAACAACCTTGACAGCTGACTTTCACCAACAAGGAGCGCTTTCAGAGAGTTTACATTACAAGCAGCAGCTATTTTATTTGATGATCTGTTTGACAACGTGATTCGAACATATTATAATGTGGTCTTTTCAAGCCACGAGAGACGAAAGCGTGCCTTGTTTGGTGCATGTCATCGCCTGTAGGTCAGTAACCCTGCCGTGTCTGCTTTGCGTTCACACAAACACACTGCCTGAGATCTCATCGCCAAAGTGACTCGGTGTCAAACCCAGAGAGCTGCCTGACTAGACAGCACAGGCGCGTGGAGAACATTGTGTGTTCTCGACGCCCAGGTGTGTTAAAGGGCGCGGCGATGAAAAACCCGCTTGAGATGTGTTGCGAGGCCCGTTGAAAGAGATGATGTTGTTAACAGGTGGGCAAGCTTCAGCGGACTCTAGTGCAGCCGGACAGTGCGGATCTGTCGGAGCAGTGCAAGGAGGAGACCGGGCTCACGGCGGAGGAGCTGTGCAAGGCCGAGCCGCTGGAGAGCGTCCTGCAGCAGGTGAGATACCATGTGTTTCTTTCTCGATCCATGCATTTCTACAGTGTGTGTGTATGTTATGGCCTTTAAGACTGATGCCTAGGAATGTTTTCGTCATTTAGTTAGACAGTGTTCTAAAAAAATCAAGTAAAAGCCACATATAAAGCAGTGTCTCCAATCAATTTAGTATGCTAGGCATATTGTCCACATGATTTTAGCATTTGTCAGAATTGGGTTGATGAATTTTTTTTTTAAGTGGATTGCTATACAGTGGTGTGTGTATAGATTGGGTGTGGGAAGGAAGGCCCAGATGCTCTGCTCCAGGGGAGAGTGCAGGTCTGGTCTTGTTGTGGACTGATGTGTTGCGCAGACATCTGGAAGACAGAATGTTTACCTGCTAATGCACCCACCTGAGAACCATAAATGTCAGTGAGTGGAGAGTGATATGGATACAGAGGGATGAACAGAATAGTAGAGAGAGGGATTATAATTAAAAAGAGTGAGCCAGAGAGATTTTCCAGTTTTCCTTTTCTTCTGCTGTCCGTGTTAGGCTCATTTATCAAGCAGGATTTGTATAGTTTCGGGCTGCTCCTGAGTTTTGCAGGTATGTTTTGGCAAAAGAACGTTGTCGCCAAACGTGTTTCTCAACCATGACGCAGAGAGAATTTGTTTGTACTTGGTAAACCTGTTCCCACCCCCCACTGTTTCATAATGGACACCCTCTCATTACTGTCCCACAGAAAAGAGCTTTGAGTCTAAGCTCAGTTCTGGGACTAGATGTTTGTTGGAATTGTTATATATATTACATTTATTAACGTACAAATTAGAACCATTAAACAATGATTAGTCTCATTTAATACATTTATTTTCTCTCCTTTTTTATTGCATACCTTTGTAGCATTCAGGTGGTGGCATGTTATCTTGATTCAGTCATAGCCTATCCCCAGGGGGCTCTGTAAATATTAACTAGTGAAATCAATTTCTCCCTGCCTACCTTTCAGAGAGATAAATAGAAAGACAGGCGCTATCAAACCATTGGTTCAGTTCAATTCGTTTCCTTGTTGTTTTCAAAGAAATACAACCACTTCCAACAGTGTTGGAACTAGAAGTGGGTGATACAACCAAAATCTTATTTCATGATATGAGTAATTTTATTTCTCCTATACTAGATATAATAATAATAATATAGTTGTTTTTTTACAAATTACAAACAATAAGATACAATGTAAGAAAGATACATTATATATATAATAAATAATAAAGTATATAAGATAAAAAAAAAGTGCTTTAATGTTTCCAGGACCAGTAGATCTATTTAACAGTAGCATTCAAGTAAGAAATTGTATTATCATATCATATGTAAATTAAAACTGCACACTCTTCACTGTATGAATTATATGAACTGATTCTTATTAAAGCTACGAAAGCAAGCATTGCATTTTAGTTCTTTTTGTAGCTTATTGTGCTTGATTCTTCAGCATCAAGCAGGCACTTTTTCTCATTCATGTTTTTTTTATCACTCATATGTCAACTTGAAGCAGTCTTGTGCAAATATATTCACATACCACTATGTGGCAGAATCTCTCTAAACACTTTATATTGTCACCACAGTATTTAACATCATAGCGCCCAGCCCTGTAAGGACCAGTGAGGGGTTTGAGGAACGGCTCTCACTCAGGACTTTGACCTGTTATCTTCAGTGAAAGATTCATTCAAGACCTGTCCCCTACATATGGAACGGTGACACAACTAATATCTGTTTTCTCACTGTTGTGACTCACTGGTTGATAAAATTGTCCTCATCATTGTGTCTTGGTTAGGAAACAGGTATTTATGAGGGTTTAGTGTGGCTCATCCTATATTACTCACAGATCTGTTTTTTTCTTTTCTTTCTGAGCTTTAGCGCCTGATCTGTTCTGTGTGTATTGAGATATGGTATCCAAAGTGAAACTGGGAAAAAAACATTTATAGCTGCTGGCACATACTGGGTGACTCGCTTTGGCTTTGCACCTGCTTTTAGATGCTAACTCTGTGGGAATGGTGTGGTGCTAACACCTGTGTGTGTGTGTGTGTGTGTGTGCGAGGGAGAAAAGACTTGAAGCAGATTTAAATTGTTACTGTGAGATCATGAGTGTGTTTTTGGGAGAAAATTATCTTGGGTGTGTTTGAGAGACATGGGGTGTGTTAGAGAAATTGTGTTTTATTCTGTGAGCTTGCTGACAAAGCACAGCAGGCTGGCAAGAGCATGTCAGTACCTGTGAGTGATGAGCAGAGAGCTTTATTTCTCTGCAGACTGTCAATGTGAAGGGAGAGTTCTGGCAAATGCCTCTATGAAAGGATGAGTGACACGTTTATCCATTCTTTCATTCAGCCTCAGAAAGGCTTCCCATCAGTAAAATGGTCATTTATAGAAATGAATTGGATAGATTTTGGGTCTCATGTTTTTACAGCATTGTATAAAGTGAATACAGAATTTATTAATCAAATCCGGTTGTATGTGACTGTTGCTTAAACATCCTGGTAGTTCAGCCGGCACATCCTGTTACCTTATCTAAAGACTCTCACTTCACTTCATCCATAACAGACAGGTTGAGTTCTACTCAAGTAAGCATCAGTATGCCCTACTAATTTTAGAGGGCAGAACACTTAAAGTGA
This sequence comes from Cyprinus carpio, assembly GCF_018340385.1. Lineage (NCBI taxonomy): Eukaryota > Metazoa > Chordata > Actinopteri > Cypriniformes > Cyprinidae > Cyprinus > Cyprinus carpio. The sequence continues at coordinate 20,307,715 of NC_056578.1, forward strand.
GTATAGGGCAATACTGTTTTGTTTGCGTTTGGTACATTTTTCACATAGACGTGTCATTTATCATTCAGTAAAACTTGAGAAAGAAAAAAGAAATTGAGCAGCACAATTGTTTTCAATGTTGATGATAAGAAATGTTTATTGGGCACCAAATCAGCAAATTATAAAATAAGAAATTAAATTGAAAGGTATATTCAAAGAATAACATATTTGAAAGGTTAACATTAGTGCTATCAATCGATTAAAAAATAACTAATCAATCACACATTTTTTATGTAATTAATTGTGATTAATTGCATATTAATATATTAATGTTATCATAATTTCACATTGAACCTCCAAATTAATGAGCAAATAACAAAGATGGTATATTTTAAATATGGTTTAATGGCATCTTTTTACCAAGTAGTCTACTGTTAATGAAGGCCAGTTTCATTGATACCAGTAATGTTACTGATATGTCTCTTAAATTAATTTTACCTCAATTTTAGCCAATAATTATAGCCTTTCAACATTACAGTATATTTGAAAGACATTATTTTTTAACACTTAATAGGCTCTGAAAAATGGCAACTTTAAATTTAAGTGACCTTAAAACAGTTTCACATAAACTAAATTGTATATGTATAAACCATAAAATGAATGTTAATCTTTATTCAAACTACAAAAGTTAATCAACGACTAGAGCAGTGGAGTGATGTATCCTTTTTCTTTTGTTCTTTGATTTACATCAATGACAGACTTCAGCAGGTTTCACTTTAAAAGCAGCGCTATCTCTTTAAAACCTGATGCACATGCGGCGGATCTGACAAACACATTCGCTTTTCTCCCAACATGTTACGGTCATTTAGGACTCGTTTAAGACTGTGTTTACGAAGTTACTCGCCATAACTGCACATTTGAACTTAACTGCGTGTGTTTTGGTTTGCTGAAGTGGCTCAGCGTATGTGGAAAATCGTACGCGCAGCCTTTCAAACTCAAAATCCCAGGATGTCCTTCGAAAAAGAGTAGGGGTGTAACCCAGGCATCCTGGCCAAATTCACCCATTGGCTTTTGACCATCATGGCCTCCTAACCATCCCCATATCTACTGATTGGCTTCATCACTCTGTCTCCTCTCTACCAATAAGCTGGTGTGCGGTGGGCGTTCTGGCGCAATATGGCTGCCGTCGCATCATCCAGGTGGATGCTGCACACTGGTGGTGGTTGAGGAGATACCCCCTGACAATGTAAAGCGCTTTGAGTGCCCAGAAAAGCACTATATAAATGTAAGGAATTATTATTATTATTATTATTATTATTATTATTATTATTATTATTATTATTATTATTACAAATAAATTTTAGAGATAAAATTCACAGGTTTTAAAATGAATAATAAAAGCTTGCCACCCAGGATCATGCGGTCATAAACAGCAAAATAACTGTAAGTGACCACCATAAGTGCGCTTTGCCAATAGACTCAAAGTCCCCATGAAATCAAAATGGAATTATTATTATTATTTTTTTTTTTGGGTGTTAGTATCAATATGTTAGTCTTAATGTTATCTATAATTGAGTGTTGTTGAGAAAATTGTCGAGTTTTGTGTTTAGAAGGTGTTAAGCATTCAAAGCTTGCAGTTCGTCACTTCCTCCAAAACAATTTTTTTTTTGACGTCACATCGTGCTTCATCTTCTCATCAAATGTTCTGACCAATCAAATGCTCTCTAGAATCCGAAGCACCCGCCCCCTGCACTATAAATAGACGCTGAAGCTGAGGCTGAGATCGGTTGTTTGTTTACAGTGTAGTCAGGCTCTAGAGTGCGACCTAATTTCTCAATTTGTGATAAAAAAAAATTTTAATCAGAGGTCGCACTGGTGCGACCAGCCGTTCGAGGGGAAAAAAAGTCTCCAGGACTCTGAAAGTCTCCCTGTAGTTCAACAACAGACACTAGAGCCCTGCATTTCAGCCTGAGCCTGATGGACCCCGACTTTTTTACGCCTCTCGGCTTCGGGATAATTCTCACATCATAGTTTAGACGCAGGCCGGGCCTACCGCCTGTTTTAGACTTCTCCTTACTTTTATATTTTAGACATCCATCAATTAGTGATGAAAAAAAAAATTGCTGCGCTGGTGGAAGCAACACGAGACCGTGTTACCGCGACTGTCAAGAGCGGCTCAACGGTGTTTATTGTCCCGCCAGCAGCAGCTCAGCTGAACAGTTCTACGTTCAAATACACGCAATAGGCTCAAGTTTGCTGCAAAGCACTGGCAAAAGTAATTACCATAAATGTGACCGGGGGAAATAGTAAGGAGATATTTGAATTATTTACTAATAAACAAGTGTTTTCTGAGTCTGTGTCTCAAGGATGAAGTGGCTGATCCGGACTCGCCATCTCCTCAGACGCGCCTTTAGAGAGAAGTTCATCTTTACGGATTATGATTATAATGAAAGAGTTTTTGTTTTCGATTTGTTTTATTTTGTTAAGTTATCATTTAAAGCTTTCTATAGATATATTTATCATGTCTATTTATCACATCTATAGATATATTTATCATGTGTGTGAGGCATGTTTTCACTGAGTTTCGGTTCGTTTTTGTACTCCTGTTAAAGATGAGATGCAGAAAGCGCATCGTGTTTATCTTTTTTTTTTATAAAAGCACAAAGTTTTGTTGATACTCTGAGTGCACACAAATAAAAGACCCTTTGCAGTTACGAATGATGTATTACTCTTACCTTTATGTGCAAAAATGACGGCATATCTACTGAAAAAAAAAATGCAAGTGATCACGCTGGCATCTCCATGTCCTGAAGCGTCTCCGCACAAACTTGCAGAGCGCAAACTTCTGGAGGGTATGATCATGCGCATCTTGTCAGTAAATCTGGTTCCTTGATTACCGCTAAATCGCCATCACCTGCTTTCAAATGGAGCGGCATTTAATAGACAGAGCCGTAGATCACTGACAAGTGATGCGATATCGCGTTCATTATCGAAGGCAATTCATCTGGGATAATGAACGCGATATTGCGTAGCTTGTCAGTGATCTACGGCTCTGTATATTAAATGCCGCTCCATTTGAAAGCAGGTGATGGCGATTTAGCCGTTATAAAGGAACCAGAATTACTGACTAGATGCGCATGATCATATCGTTAGATATATCGCCCAGCCCTAGCACAAACTATTGGATATAGCGCACATTTATCTGGGTCTAACGTTTAAACATTGTTATATGCTTGAACTGTTTTATATCTATAGATTTTATTTTAGGCAAGTCATGATATTTGAGAAGGCTAAATTGATCAAACATAGGCTCAGTGTCTAACGCTGGCCGCTTGGTCGTTACTTTAAAAAAACAAACTAAAACTTATATTTAACAAACAAAAAATGCTCCTAATGTTTTTCTAAATTAACTAAATGAAATATAATCGCTTTGCTATTACATATAAAACTGTACTACTGTAATAGCTGAGACAGTAGTATAAGCTGTTTAGGGACTGTTTAGCTGTTCAAATCAGACACTTGAGCATCCCTTCATTCAGACACAGAGGAAGATCTGATAAGAATCAGTGTAGAGGGACCAAGTCTGGAAGATTTTACTGCTAGAGAGAGTGTGGCCAGCTGGTTTAGTCAAGGCCAAAGATCAAGAAGGCTAAACTACAGGAGCTGGCCACCCGAGGGTCATGTGACTGCAATGGAGGATAGTCCATAAGACATTGAGCCATGAGATGTTCAGTTTGAAGCCCTTAAAACACTTAATTTAGATTTTCTTTTTATTTAATTTATCTTGAGATGTTTTAAGTGTAAATTTCAGCTCAGTGAAGCACTTTAAGCACCAACACTTTTTCAGTAAGTTACCTTTCTTGTAGAATTGTGCTTCAAATAAAGAACTTTATGTTGACCAGATTGTTAGTTAATCATTTACAAGTCAATATTGCCTATATGGACAGCGATTTTAAAAAAAAAATTTTAAAAAAAAAAAAAAAAAAAAAAAAAAAAGTAAAATTGTAATTGTTGAAGTTGTTAAATGCGATGCAGTCGAAAATTTGGGTGCACCTAACTTTTGCGCTGGTGTACCTAAGAAAAAAAGTTAGGCGCACCAGTGCAACCAGTGCAAAAAGTTAGTCTAGAGCCCTGGTAGTATTTCCTGTACAGTGAATGGCTCATAGTGCACAATTTAGGTAATGGGGAACAATTCAAACAGTGTAAATAAGCTTTAGTTTGGTGCAAATGAGGTCTGGTTTCACATTGTTTCACACGAACCACGGCAGCGCACACAGTCTGATCCGGAGTTTGGCTCCGGTCCAGAGACGCGATCGCATGGAGCGGATCATATGCGCGAGTCGGCATGTATTTAAAACTTTTACAAGTGTCATCACACTTTCATATTTCATATTGAATCTAGGGTGTAATCTGTTAGACTGTGGCTGTCAAATGTGGCTTTACCGAGCTCAACGGCTCTGGCCTGAGCATATATAAACAAAACGCTATTGGCTATTTTAAAAAGGGGTGGGGCTGCTAGATACGTCCCGCCCTTTCTTTCTGTTTCAGTTGAAATTTAGTCACCATATAGAATAATACTGCGTGTTTCAAGGCACTTCAGGGGACCTTTAAGGGGCGCTCTTCCTTTTAAGGGGTTTTGCTGCTCACTTGCATTTTGAACGACCCTATAGATTGCATCCCTTTTCTTCAAGGGAGCAAAAATGCCATTTGGAATTCGGCCTCCTTGTACACACGCACATACACACAGAGCAAACATGGCTCAGCAGAACACACCGATTGATTGCCATGCCAAAGATCAAATTTCTCCCTCACTGACAGCTTGGCAGAGGAGAATGTGAAACTGGAACTCAGATCAACTTTAACTACATTGTGTATCTTATGTTAACCATATAAACGCATTTTCTCAATGCTGGAGTGGCTATTTTGCTCATTTTGACTTTTTGCTTAAAGTAAAAATGGATCAAATTTAAGTTTTTAATAGAATTTTCATTTCCAGCGAGTGAAATTGAACCCTTTATATCTAGCTTTTTTCCTGGAGTTTGATCTCCTGTCTAATTGTGTGTAGGCACAGGGTGTGTCAGTGTGTTTTAGCTGAATGTTTGTGTAGCAGAAATTAAGTTTGCACTGAATTATTGCAGTTGCTAATTTGTGCAAGGTGGGGTCGTGTTGTGAAAACAGCCATGAATGCACAATACACAAGTGCACACTCACAAACCATGAAGCACTAAGCAAATGCATTATTTTGTGTTTGTTATTACTGTGACTGTGTACCACTCAAGCATTATTTGAGATTACTTAAAATGAGATGTAAAGCTCTTGAATTATACTTTCAGAATTGTCAGGTATTTACAAAGTTAAGCCCTTAATGACAAACTGAAGCCTTGTATTTGCATGAGGTATGAAGATGGACAGGTTATGTGGAAAAACAGCACGTCGCTGTCCAAGAGCATGATGGGAATGTAGCTGAATGTGCTGCAGTCCTGCCTTCAGTTGTTCTTAATGGTTTGAGAGCTTTATACTGCTTTATTTCTCAAATTCTTCTTCTTCTCAAATAGATTAGTCAGGGTATGTATGTTGCACTTAATCTTTAAAACTTTTGTCAGCTACTGTAAGTCTTGGTTGCTTTTACTTTTGATTGCTCTGGGTAAAGGCAACGTTTGCTTGTTATCAGCGCCGACCCAAATGATAGGAAAATTAGGCCATAAAGGGGCTATCGGTTTTCTTCAGACTCTGGTCATTCCTGCTCTGTTGTAATTCACTGCAGATTGAAATGTCATATTTGATTCATCACATTAAGTTAGTAGTTAAAATATTTTTTTTTCATAATAACTCTTGATCTGAGCAAGTATTAGTTTAATTAGTTAGATGTTTAAAAAAAAAAAAATCCTGTTGATGTACATGTAGGTGGTATAACCTAAATCTTACATCACGAGTAATTTTAAATCATGTTATTTTTGCTGAAAATGGGGCATGTATTGTACAGTATATACTTGCATAATATAAACTCTGCTACATTCAGTGCCTACACTTTTAAAAGTGATTTTTCAAAATTGAAAATAAAATAAAAATAGCATTTTCAGTGTTCCTAATTCAAAATTCCATATTTAATGAACCCTCGGTTTCACAGACATGGCTTAAGCCTAGTCCTAGACTAAAATGTAAATCTGAGCTGTTTCAACTGAAAGAAACTTGCACTGACGGATCTTAAAACATGTCAGTGCCATTGTTTTGTCTTAAGATGCACACCAGTAATGTTTTTTTCTAAGGCATGTTTATAAAAATGACTTAAATGTCCTAATTGAACTATGGCCTAATCCTGGTTTAGGCTAAGCCCTGTCAATGAAACCGGGCCTAAATGTGTTGATTGCTGTCTCTTTGCAATTGTTTGAAATTTGCTAGCACTTTGAGTCAAAACAATTTCTACACACTTTTTTTTTGATGCAAGAACCGCCCGTAATAACATTCTTTTTCGTGTTGACTTGTGTGAGACATGTTCTGCTTTGCATTTTCTCATTTCCATGTTTGTCATGACATAAAGCACTCAAATCATTTATGTCGTAGTTGGTGGTTAGCCTGTACTGCTGTTGGCTGATGCAGAGATGGATAAGTTTGCTAAACATCTGTAATAGTTCATTAAAGACATGTTTTTGCTAAATACAGGTGTATGTGGGAGCCCCTATAGCTGTGAGTGAGCAGGTGGTGTGTTAGAGCAGGACAAACGCTCTTCGTTTGTTTTGTCATCTATCTCTCTGGTCATGTGAAAAACTTTATCTGAAATGACTGCAACGGCCATGGCTCACTTCCTGTATTTTGACCAAACCAGTCTGACCAGCTGCTTAATCTTCAAAACAAGAAAGTACACCTGCACACACACACAGAGCAGCATGTGTACATATTACTACATAATGTGGGTGTCCTCTGTGCTGCCCTTGACACTGTAGTAGAAAGTTCAGTAGTTTAAGCTTAACCTTAAGGTGTTTTTTTTTTTTTTTTTTTTTTAAGTTCTGTGAACTTTATGTGAAGTCTTTTGATTTAACAGATTTGGTAGCAAAAATTAAGCTATTATTCCCTGCAAAACTGTAATTTAGAACATACTACCGTTCCAAAGTATGTGGTTGGTAAGACTTTAACAAGTTTATACTGATCGGTTTTTCAAATATCGACAAGTTTTTCTGTTTGGCCAATGTGTTCGAAGCGGGACTTTTATTTTGACGGCGCCTGTGCACACAATGGTCACATTCTGTAGTCTTTGGTTCAGCTTCACTAGAAATGCATGATGGATGATCTTTAAACTCGTGATTTCAAACTATGCTGCATTTGCCCACTGTCATACTCGTATTATTTTGACTGTGTGCTGTACGTAAAATGAGTTTTACCATGACTTTATTTGAAAAATGATTCCCACTGCACACAAACTTCCCAGATTACTGAGTGCCCTGTTGGTTACAGTGTTTACTTTATATATTATTTATTTGTGAAAAATACAGTAATAGGATTACAGAAGCAAGAAGCTGGCATCTAAAGTATAAGTATAGTTATTTGACACATTTCCTTTTTAATTCATTTTCAAATTATTTCAGATTTCTTAAATATTAATTAAAATAAACAAATTTCGTGTGTGTGTGTGTATACATTTATAGGCCATCAGCCACTCTGCTCTAAGACATTGCCTTCAGCTGTTGAACACCATTTTTATTTATTTTATTTTATTATTTATTTATTCATTTTAAAACAAAGATAAATTCTCACTGACCCTTCTCAATGGTGAAGATGTAAAGGGAAGTGAATCTTATACCTGCACCTGTGTGTTATGCTGCTGTGGTGTTTTAGAATAGAAATAAAGTTGTGCTCCATTCCTTCTGTTTTTCACGGTTTCTGTTTCTGTCTCTAGTTTTATCAGTCGGTGTCAGCTGAGCTGAAGTCTCTGGGCAGAAGCTCCTACACACTTTGTGTGGATGGACCACTGCTTATCCGACAGGTGCTGCACCCTGGGGCATCCAAAAAGGTAACACACTCCTTCCAGAGTCTAAACACACTGTCATCCTTGAGTATTTGCATTTAATCCATCCTTAACTAAGGCTATTGAAAACTGAAAAGGAAAAGCCTATGGGTGGATGTGTGTGTATTCTTCTGACATTTCTAAATTAGCTGTCAGTTTGTGGTATGATCTGTTTAGCAGCAACATGTTATAATCTTTACAGGAATGCTGTGCTCCTCCAGAGGACATTTTAAAGTGCCCTCAATCCATTCCCTACCTTTTCCCTCTTTGTTTACTGTTTGATTTCCTCTGCCCTTCCCTTAGGCCCTCGACATTTGCTGTTATTCAGTAATGCGATATATCATGGTAATGAATATGCACGATATTGTTATCGTGGGGTCTTCTAAATACTACAAATAATTATACTTTACAAATTATTCAGAATTTGGGATGCATTTTAAGAATACTTTTCCCATCAACTGGTCAACATGCACAACACCACTGTATGCTGCTTGAAAGACCCGTGTGTGCTCTGATGTAAACAAGCACGCATGAGAAGCACATGGGGGAAGACGTGAGAGACGAGCTGAATGAAAGCACATTCACTCTCTGACAGCAGATGGCGCTAAACTGCAGAAAATGCAGCTGTTACCCTGAAAACCCCATAAATAAAGCAGTTGCTACTTTCTAAAATGTATTTAAATAGATTTAAATAGCCATTCAGATTTGTGGATTTGGTATGGTGTTCATCACAGTGCCAAAAACTTAAATATTTAGACTTAATAGGCTAATAATTTTCAAACTTTTTTTTACATTTAAATCTGGACTACAGCATGCCCTAAATATTGCTTGAAAGTGTTTTGATTCTTTGTTCATTCACACTTTACATTAGGGCTTCATTAGTTAATATTAGTTAACACAAACTGCCAATGAAATTTTTTTTTTGAACATTCATTAATCTTAGGTATTCGAATATTTAATTTAATTTACACGTTGTTAAAATCGAAAGTTGCAGCTGTGTTATTTAATGAGCTAACATGAACTAAGACTTCTATTTTTGTTTTTTAAACAAAGATTAATAACTTCTGTAGCAAATGTAGCTATTTTGAATGTTAATGCATTAACTAAGGTTAACTAATGAGGTCTTATTGTAAAGTGATACCTATTGGTTTTTATAGTTCTTTTGCACTTTAATCACTGTAAAATGTTTAACTTTATATATTTTTCTGTATTGCTTTATTGTATTTAAATATTTAGTTATTTTTGTTATAAGAAAAGTTATTGAACCTGTTATACTGTATTATGACCACTATTTTTTAAACTAAATTTCAAATTGTGATAACACCGTGATAAAAGCATTAGCAATTAATCACAACATGAAAATTCTATTATGCATCTCCCTCATTTGTCTGTGTTTTGTTGTAGAATCTAGTCCTGCCAGAGTGCTTCTACACGTTTGTGGACTTGAAGAAAGAGTTCCAGAAATGCTGCCCCAACGCAGGCCCTGCCAGAGATCTCACTCTGACCTCCATGCTGGACTGTATCCTGCTTATGCTTTGGGTTTTACCTTGGTATTTGTGTAAGGTGGTGGTCCAAAATTTTTTTTTATTGTAGTTATTCATAGTTAATGTAGAGATTACTTTCATTTCTGGCATTGTTAAACTGTGTCGGAGATGTTAGTATGTCTCTGATATCGGTCACAAACATGATCACTGCACAATCTAATGTGTTGTGTCTTATTAACACAGTGTCATTTCTTCTCAGTCTTCACATTTTGTTGATGTTCTCCACTGCTAAAGAAAATCTTAAGCCTTGTAAAAAGTCCTTGTCAATTCTCTTAACACTTTTGGACCTTAAGAGCTCTTTTAAGGGTTAAGATGCTTTCTGAATTACTTTCTTCTTTACTATGATCTTTTCTTTAATACGAAGAGGAATTTTCTTCGAATTTTGTCATTAGGAGCAACTCTTTGCACCAAGAATTTTCATGAATGCGGCCCCAGGATTATAATACTATTTCAGCATTTTTAGCTGTTTTGGTAGGAATATGTGCATTCACGCATGTATATGACCTTGACAGTGTTGTCAGATGTGTGTATTCCTGCAGCGGTGGAGCAGGAGGCCGGAATGAGGGAGGTGAAGAACATGGTTCTGCTAATTCTGCATCTCCTGGCTGAGCCTTACAGTGAGTCCCTCAGCATAGTGGATTGATCCGTGCAGTTTATATACTGATACAACCTTACATTTTTTGCTTTTGATATGCACAGCTGATCATGTGATCTCATAACTGAGTTTTTGTCTTTTGTAGATCACAAATTCTCCACTTTTGAGACCGTAAACTACAAGTTTGAATCCGGAGCATGGTATTTACTTATATTCGTCATAGTTTTTTTTTTTTTTATATGTTTTGTTTGTCTGAGCAGTTAGGAGTTTCCCTTTTACTTCTGTCCAGAATGTTCTTAATTTAAAGGTCCACCCCAAAATGAAAATTTTGTCATTAATCACTTACCCCCATGTCGTTCCAAACCCGTAAAAGCTCCATTCGTCTTCGGAACACAATTTAAGATATTTTGGATGAAAACCTGGAGGCTTGTGACTGTCCCATAGACTGCCAAGTAAATAACAGTGTCAAGGTCCAGAAAAGGTATGAAAGTCGTTGTCAGAATACTCCATCTGCCATCAGACGTGCAATCTGGGTTATATAAAGCGACGGGAACACTTTTTGTAAGCGACGAAAACAAAAATAACGACTTTATTCAACAATTCCTTTGTCAACAGTCTCCTCTGTGTCTCTCCACATCACCGTATGCTGCGAATGCTCTTCTGTGTCATCCATGCCACAAGGATGCACTGTTTTCTTTCAAATCAAAGCTAAATACACGTAGAAACCGAGCATCCATGTGGCATGGATGATACAGAGCATACACGTTTATATATATATATATATATATATATATATATATATATATATATGCGAATTCATTTTCTGCCAGCAGGGGGCGCTTTAAGAGCGGGAGAGATGCGGTAGAGATACAGGATTCTCCGGTAACGGCTGCAAAGCAGCGCTGAGCTCAAGCATTACATGCAAAATGAAGTGAAAATGAAATCGAAAATTTTCTAAATACAGTCGGTTTCCTTCTGAAATACAGTGATATAAAAACACCCGCATCGGTTTTTGATTTTGAAACGTGCAGTGCTCATGTTTATTTAATGAAGTCAAAGCCTTTTGGAAAATCTATTTGTGGCGGTCAGTTTTGATATTGTAATAAATCAATGTGTGGGAAACTCTGGGTTGCCGTGAATACCTTTAAATTGACACTAGTTTTACTCAAATGAAACGGTAAAATGCTTGTGAAGTGACTCAGAACAGTTCTGGTGATGTTGTTTATGTATTTATGTCTTTATATTTATGTATTATGAGATGGCAGATGCTGAAATTACTGCAAGCGTCACGCGCTTCAGTCCCGCACGTCTCTGCCATTCATTCATTCATTCATTCATTCACACAGACGCGCAGAACATGCAGGATTCATATTTCGTGACTGTCCATATTAAAATGTAGGTTTCATTTTCATGACGGGATTTTGAGATTGTGTCCGCGTTTTCTGCTTCGCGGAAATCATAGCTCTGTATGCGTCAAGAACCGGGTCCTCGGTACCACCTGTACATATAGAAACCTGGTACCGTGACATTTTCATTTTTTTAGTACCGACTTGGTACCGAAGTACCGGGTCTTTTGACAACACTAGTCTCAAGCCTCCCGGTTTTCATCCAAAATATCTTTAATTTTGTTCCAAAGACGAAAGAAGCTTTTACAGGTTTGGAACGACATGGGGGTAAGTGATTAATGACAAAATTTTCATTTTGGGGCAGAGTATTCCTTTAAGAGTTGATGACTTTGACCATAAGTTTTCAAATACATCTGTGGGGTTTCCCATTATAAGACTATGTTTGACTTTGGTCATCGCCCATGAGCATGCTGCTAAGCATGAATGATTTGTTACCTGTGTGTCTGCATGTGGGCATTGGCTTCCAGTAGTAAGACAGAAGCTGTGGACAGCGAGACGGTCATCAGAGCTCGTGGGTTGCCATGGCAGTCATCTGATCAGGACATCGCTCGCTTCTTCAAGGGCCTCAACATTGCCAAGTGAGATTACAGCTCAGCTCAACACTGAAAGGCACACTCGCAATGACATGGTGCATGCACTCAAAAAAGACCCTTAAGTACACATTAACAGTGTAATGCAAAACTCTGTAAAACCTTAAAGGCAAATCTAGCCAAATCTCACATCAGAACTTTCAATAGTGGAAAAGTAGCTTTACGTGGAATGTCCAAGCTGATTTATCATAGAGTACTTTTCAAAGGATGCATACTAAATGTGTTGATTCTCTGGCTTGGCTTGATTTTTGTGTGTGTGTGTGTGTTTGTATCAGAGGTGGCGTTGCACTGTGTTTAAATGCTCAGGGCCGGAGGAACGGGGAAGCTCTGGTGCGCTTCATAAACTCTGAGCACAGAGACATGGCACTTGAACGACATAAACACCACATGGGCAACAGATACATTGAAGTAAGTTCACCTCCTCAAAGCATCCAAACCATGCTTTATTTTAATCTGATCATCTCAAAAAATGCATTGTGCAACAACACTCCCTTTTAATCTGAGGCAGTTCTGATTCTTATATGCATCAAATTAAATGCATACTAGGCTTGTGAGAAACTACATATGGTCATAACCGACTAGTGCTCCAGTTGTCTGATGATGAATTTAGAGACACCACTTTCTGGAGAGTTTACTTTGACAGTCTAACAGCATGCTAAAGCACAGCATATTAAAGAAGCTGCATCTCTGAATTTATTCCAAAAGTATTTTATTCCATTAAAGTATTGTTGTTGTTAATTTTAAAGGTAAAATCTGAAAAATATCATAATCAACATAAGTAATTAACAAAGTGACCATCTTGACCCATCCCTAATTTACACAATCTGAATAATACAATTATATACAATCAAAGGCATGCAGTCCACTCCTAAAACACTGTATTTATTTTGTTCCAGGTGTATAAAGCAACTGGGGAGGAATTTCTGAAGATTGCAGGAGGTGAGTCATTTACATGAAGTCTTCAGTTGTAATATGAGCAGACACTTTCCATTTGTAGAGTAAATCTCCATCCGCTATTCCCAGGTGTGTGTGTGTGTGTGTGTCTGTCAGTCCCTCATTTTTACCTTCTCTGTGGGAATAAAAGACTCTTTGTGAGTCTCTTCCCCTTGCTGACTCGTGTAGGGCAGGTAGAGGGGGAAACTCTCCGCTCTGGCCAGGCCACAGAGAAACAGAGCCTTTCCCTCTGGGAGAAAGATGGGTCAGCAGCCTCTGAAAAGCCTCTCACACAGCAGGTGTAAAAGAACAGCGGCCTGCCGAGATATCATTACAGCGCGTGTGGATGTGTCTGCTGAATGGTTTTACAGAAGCTGAGCGTCTGTCTGACATTGCTTCCTACTCGTCATTTTTAAATGTCCTCATCTTTTGACAGGCACGTCCAATGAGGTAGCTCAGTTTCTTTCTAAGGAAAACCAAGTGATAATCCGAATGCGTGGGCTTCCATTCACTGCCAGTCCTCAGGATGTTCTGGGCTTCCTGGGTCCTGAGAGCCCGGTGACTGATGGGACGGAGGGGCTTCTGTTTGTGAAGTACCCAGACGGACGTCCCACAGGCGATGCGTTTGTTCTCTTTGCCTGTGAGGAATATGCTCAGAATGCCCTGAAGAAGCACAAACAGATCCTGGGCAAGAGATACATTGAGCTGTTCCGCAGTACTGCAGCGGAGGTCCAACAGGTACAGATGATTTATATTTAACCCTCAGAAACCAAAGCACTGATGTTCATGATTTATTAATTTTTTTTCTTCACCCTTTAACATTTTCTTTTTGAAGCCATTAGTTATAAAATCCATTCTGTTTTGCATCTGGGAATATGGCAGAATTTTTGCAAAATTGCAATATTAGACATTTAGGGTTGCAAAATTTTTTTTATATACTTTTACTTTTTTTTATTTACTAGAGAAAGTTTTGAATTCACCACAATTTAGCACTGTAATGTTTTTGGAAAAAAAAAACATAAAATATAATGTAATGTATAATATAAACAGAGCAACAAAAAAAGATTTGTATGTTACCAACATCTTGTTCTTCATTGCTGTTTTCTTGACCGCCTTTTGTATCTTCAAACTAGGTTTTGAATCGCTACATGTCCACTCCATTGATCTCCACACTTCCTCCTCCTCCGCCTCAGATGGTATCTGTACCTGTGTTAGCCACGTCACCCTTCATCACCACCGGCAGCACGCGAGACTGCATCAGGCTGAGAGGTCTGCCGTACACTGCTGCCATCGAGGACATCCTGGAGTTTATGGGAGAACACACCATTGATATCAAACCCCATGGAGTGCACATGGTCCTTAACCAACAGGTGACAGAGGAACTTGATGAAATTAGGAGCATTAGGTGTTTCTAGCATGACCCTGTGACCCTTTTTTGGGTCTTTTTTGGTTTGTCTTTTAGGGTCGACCCTCTGGTGATGCCTTCATTCAGATGAAGTCAGCTGACCGTGCATTTATGGTGGCTCAGAAGTGCCACAAGAAGATGATGAAGGACCGTTACGTGGAGGTGTTCCAGTGCTCCACTGAGGAGATGAGCTTTGTGCTGATGGGGGGAACGCTTAACCGCAGCGGCCTCTCGCCGCCTCCTTGCAAACTGCCCTGTAAGAGACTGTCTGCTACTTTATGGAGCTTTCTTTTTTGTCAAATGCTTGCTGGAAACCGCATAAGATGAACTGCGCTGTTAATTTGGGTTAGTATTTGGTGTGAGCCAGCAGCTGTTCAAGAGATGCTGATCTGTGTGCAGTGTTACACCCTGCGCTCTTCTGCTCCGGTCAGCTGGGCCGTTTGAGATTAGATTTCAGTTTATCTACAAGAAAGCAGTGTGATCACCTCTGTCACGGGTCTAAAGGTGCAACATTTAGGCATTTTAGAAAGAGCAAGCCTGTAGCGGCACTAAAGGAAGGGCTGTTTATATTCTGTAATTTGATTTAGTTGTTTAACTTTGGCTTGAGAATGGGCCGTGTGTGATCACACTACATCAGAGAACACAGTAATTGTCTCTGTGCCAGTTAAGCTAAGTATACATGACATTCACACACTCCTGCAAGGTCAGCTGTGTGTGTGTGTGTGTGTGTGTGAGAGAGAGAGAGATTTAGCATGACCACATGGTGAAAGTTTCTTTTTAATAAAGCACTGTCATGTCTTTCTCAGGTCTCTCTCCACCAACATATGCTGCATTTCCTGCGACTCCGGGTATGCTTCCCACGGAGGCAGCGTTCTATCAGCCCCCCCTGCTGGCCACTCCGAGAACTCCACAGGCCCCAGCACACAACCCTGCACCTGCTTTAGCCTACTACTCTCCCCAGCTTTACATGAACATGAATATGAACATGAACATGAACTACACCACTTACTACCCCAGGTACAAAGAGAAGACCAATATCTGTGCAAAGATTTACCTCGTTCTAAATTTACCTCATTTTTACATGACACTTTGTTAAATGGCTATGTTGTCTGTGGCACATAGTGGGGTTAAATTTAGCTGTGCAATTTATTTATTAAACATTAGCATATTTATCTTCACCATTTAAAAAAAAAAAACACCAAAGTTCAGTATATAAATGTATTAGTAATAATATTATTAATAATAATTATAATCACGAGCACAATAACTATGGTTTCAGCAAGTAATACACACTACTACATTGTAGGTGTCAAAATTTAAGTCTGTTTAAAAAAAATGCTGCTATTTTGAAATTTCTATTCATCAAAGAATCCTGTGGAAAAGTATCAGCTATTTCCAAAACTGTTTTTAATATTGACAGTAATAAATGTTCCTTGATCAACAAATCATCTTTTTGGTTTGATTTTTTATAGATAATTTTTAAGTGATGAATGTGTTTATGATGCTGAAAATTCAGCTTTACCAACACAGGAATAAAATGAATTTTACAAAATATTGAAATAGAAAACATTTTTTTTAAATTGTAATGTAACTGTATCGCTTTTTTTTTTTTTTAATCAAATCAATGCTGCTTTGGTGACCATGAGAGTTCTTTCAAAAATATTTAAAAGACTTAGCAATCCCAAACTTGTGAATGGTTGTTTGCTTCATAAGTCTTATTGAAACATGTGGCCAATCCGCTGTATTACAATTGCTTCAAATGTAGCTCCTCCATTCAGAATGTATAATCCATGTTATAATATGGTTTATTAATACATCTATTTTCTATTATGGAAACCTTTTTTTGCTCTCAAACTCATCTCGTCTCTCTCTGTTGACTAGTCCACCGGTCTCTCCCTCCACGGTGAGTTATTTTGCGGCCCCACCGGGTTCAGTAGCAGCAGCTGTGGCCGCCCAGCCGGCCCCTTCCATCCTCCCCCCTCAGCCCGGAGCACTGGTGCGAATGCAGGGTGTGCCATACAACGCAGGGGTCAAAGACATCCTCAGCTTCTTTCAGGGATATCAGGTGACTCCTCATTTCCACTTCTCTCTCACTCACTCACTCACTCACTCACTCACTCATTCAGGTTCTTGAGTTCAAAAACAAGTAAAAAAAAAAGAAAAAAAAAGGGGTTTCCTAAGCAGCACACCTCTCACCTGAGACTTTATCAGGAACCTGGTACTATTGGGTTTATTTTTTAATGCTGAATCATTATGTGCATTTTGTCCTCTCATTAGCTGACAGTCGATTAGGTGGAGACGTCAGTGGATGGTATGACACCAGCACTCCGAGGAGGAGGAAAGAGGGCTGAGTTAGATGGAAATGAGTGATGCTTTGTTTTGGGCACGGGTCTGTGTGTGTGTGCTTTCTCTCAAAATATATACATATAAAGCCATGGAGAGTTTCTAGATATTCTAGTTTATTTTCTGTTGTGTGGTGGGGTTGTTCAGCATGCAGCGTCCCTGCCCTCTCTTCTAAAGCGTGTGACACTCTGAGCTGTGCGTCTAACACTGTTCACAAAGCGTAGCACAGTGGCACGCGTGTGAAATACTGAGTTCAGGTTTGACTCCTGGCTGAACTGATGAAATGGATCCTAGCCCAGTCCACCCTCCAAGTGTGCTTTTAACCTCTAATACAAAATGCACACTGCGGGCCTCTGTGTGCGGGAAGTGTTTCTTTCTTGGCAGGTGGTCTGCACCCCCTCTTTCTGTCCATATCTATAGTGCATTCATGCTTGGACATCTTAAGTGTAACCCAGTATGATGCAAACGTTTTATTTCTGTTGTACAGTGTATTGGGGTGGTGTGTTGTTGTAAATGCATATGTTTGGACAAACATTGGTGTCACCTCTTAGGTTATGATAACACACTGCACTTCAGATCTGTTTAAAGAGCCTTTTAAATGAACTACATTTAGTATGCTTGATACTCTTACCTTCATTTACCTGTAGTTTTTACATTTTCAAACATGCACTAGACATAGGGGTGTGAACATATGCGATCTGACAATGATTTAATTAAATTATGATTCTTTGATTTTATGATTCACGTCAACTTGCACTTAAAAAATGTTCTAAAAGATTTCTATTTCAGATAAATGGTGTTCTTTTGAACTTCCTATTCATAAAAAAATCCTGAAAAAGTCATGGCTTACAAAAAAATATTGAGCAAAATATTGAATATATATATATATATATATATATATATATATATATATATATATATATATATATATATATATATATATATATATATATATATATATATATATATATATATATATATATATATAAACTTAATGAATTCAAACTTTTGACGGGTAGCGTATAACACACGCACACACAAACACACACACACAATTGTTAAAAATTGTTGCACTCACCAAGGCTGCATTTATTTGATCAAAAATACAGTAAAAGCAGTAATATTGTGAAATGGTTAAAATTTAAAATAACTCTTTTCTATTGTAAAATATATTGTATTCTTGTGATGGCAAAGCTGTGTTTTCAGCATCATTGCTCCAGTCTCCAGTGTCACACGATTCTTCATAAATAATTTTAATATGCTGATTTGGTGCTCAAGAAAAACATTTCTTATTATTATTATTAATGTGTAAAACAGTTGTGCTGCTTTATTTTTTTCCCCCAGGATTCTTTAATAAATAGAAAGTTTAAAAGAACATTTATTTTAAATGGAAATCTTTTGTAACGTTATAAATGTCTTTTAATGTCACTTTTAACCAATTAAATGTATCCTTTCTGAATAAAAGTATATATAATTTTTTTTCCATCCATTTAACAAAAAAAAAGCACATCTTTTTACACCCCTAGTAGAAATGCATACTACTGTAGCGTCACCTGTACATATATGAACGTGGTTTATGGAAGTGCTGATTGTTGTGAGTGTAACGTGAGGCCTGTGGCACTGACTGTGGCTCATTGTGCTGTAGTACTCTCCTGAAGATTACAGCAGCTTGCTTGGAGTGAGTGATCAGGGCCGGAGTCTGATTCAGCCTAAAGAGTGGCTTTGTCTGTAGGGCGAGCCTCTCCAGGTAAGCTCCCATGATGCCTCTGTGACCTGAACCCATCGCTTGTGCATGGACAATACTCTTAACTCCTCCCCTCACTTCCACTACCAATCAGAAGTGGAATCCCTAATGCTCTCTTCTGTTTTCGTATCTTGTAAATCTTCACTCTCTGCTTGTTGCATAATTAATCCCAGTATGTTTTATTGATCTATGTGCTGCTGTTTTAAGAAGCTTTCAGATGTTATAATGCTCTTTCTCTCCAATCTGACTAATTGGTTTGGGCTTCGAAAGTCTGGTTTGGGTCGCATCATTGTTCTGAACTTATTGCAAGTCTCCTGCCTTTATAAGGGTTTTCAAGTATATACTCTCATTCATTTTCAGGTGATTTGGTTGATTTGATTATCCAAACTCAAATCCTCTTTCTCTCCCTAGTGATGTAGTTCAGTGTGTATGCATGATCTTGACCTTTTCTGACCTTATTGTAATACATGCCAGTGTTTTTGTTTTATTTTTACCACTGGAATATAATTAAAAAAAGCCCCCCCCTCCCTCTTTTTGGTGTAGCTCCAGGCGGACTCTGTGCTCCTGCTGTATAACTGGAGCGGTCAGCGCAGTGGGGAGGCACTGGTGACCTTCCCCAGTGAGAAAGCAGCAAGACAGGCTGTAGCTGAATGCTCCAATCTTCCCCTCTCCGGCCACCCCATCCGCCTGGCCTGCTGCGAGTGACCACACAGACCACTACACCCCCGAGGAGGACTGCACTTCACCTGTCTCAGCCCTTTCTCCCTCATTACCTGTCTTTTGGCTTTTCAGACAGTTTTCTACACAAAGTAGAAGAGGACCTGACACAGAAGCACTGTATATATTTTTTTTTTTATACATACGTTTAACCATCTTAGTAGCGCTGCTTGTGTGTGTGTGTGTGTGTGTGTATGAGAGAAATTGAGATCCGTGGCATGCATGCTAAACTCTTCCTGTGTCTTTTGATGTCAAGATCTCTTCTGTCCTATTTCAAGACTTAAAGTAAACTTATAACTTTGCAAGCCATCAGTTTATGAGCAAGAGGTCTTCCTGTTATAAACACAGCTGGGCCGTCCAGTCAGGCTGTAGTCCATGCCTTTCACTAGGCAACCAAAGTTGGATAAAGGAATGTTTTGAAATACAGTGAGATTGCAAGAAGCCAAATACATGCTTTGAAAAACTGTAAGACTGTTATGCAGCACATAGGATTACATGGTGGTTTTTCCCAGTGTACCTCTGCACTGTTTGGACTGACAGCCTTTGACTTCCTTATTTAATAAGGATCAGACCAAGTATGTACTCCATAAACTTGCATGAACTGATTTTTAGTTTAATCCATTCGAAAAGTGATTTATTTGTATTTTTTATTTAAAGTAAAAGATTTGTTTGTGTAATCTACATTCATTAATGCTCGTTCCTTAGATGAATTGAATCTAAAGGTGTGTATTCTGTTGCCCGCAGTCAGACCTCTCGAGAGAGGCGCAGACTGAACTGTGCTGAGGTCTTACCTTGTTTTGGACTTTATAATGTTTTGGAAATGCGGTCTACGTCTGTTCTTTTCTTCTGCTACTAGGCTGCTTGATCATGAGCTTTATTTTTTCTTTTCTTTTTTTCCATGACTACATTATCTAGAGTGCAATACAAGGCTGAACAAAATGTCACACCTCTTTAGTGAAAGAAAGGGCATTTTTCCCCCTAAAATGTATGAAATGTGACTCTTATATGCAACAAATAAATTTATATTGTTTTGACATCATGTCAAAGTGGTGACATGATTTATTTTTGGACCAAGTGTTATTGAAGATGAGAGCAATGGTCTTGAACCTGTTTGACTCCAAGGTGCCCCATTGTCCACAACAATTTTATATGACTTTCCATGATTTCCGGGATAAGGATTAAAAAAAAAAATACACACACACACACACACACACACATATATATATATATATATATATATATATATACACACACACTTATATACTTTATACCCGATTAAAAATATTATTTTTACAGCTTGACAAAAGTTTGTTCATTAGAAATGCCTGTGGAATTTAATTTGCAGGTTTTACAGGTTTACAAATCACACTTTTAAAATTAGACAACTGCATGTTTCCAAGTTGTTCAAGGTGTGTGTGTGTGTGTGTGTGGGGGGGGTGGGGTTATTAATAGTTCAATAACTATTAAACTAACCATTTAATAGTTTTAAATATTCAGCTAGAGGCCCCCTCTTGGTCCCTGGCTGAAAACCATAGAATCATAATGTTATTCTACAAAGTATTCATTTTACCCAAAATGACCTGCCAAATGTTGTATAATGACCACTGAACTATAACTGCTCCTCTATGACATTGAATCAAATCAATAGTTCATAATTGAAGTATCCCTGGAATAATTACTCATAGTTAAAAAAAAAAAAAAAAAACTGGTGATCAGCAGCATGATGTGACATTTTTTTAAAAGGTACAAATCTGTCACTGGGACAGTCCCCTTTCAAAAATATTAATATATACACTTTAGATACGTGCATGTAATTTTAAAGTATTAATATGTATACCTTTAGGTACTGATATAAACTATTTAGGGATAAGATGTACATTTTAGCTTTTGTACCTTAGGGTTTATATGATGTATTATATGATGTTATCCTGGGGGCAGCCCATTCACTAAACATTTCACTCTTGATGCATGTCACAAGCCAGAACACAATGACAAACTGACAAAAAGAGAGACATTTGGGCATTTATTCTTTTTATTGATACACTACCTCAGAAGAGCCTATGCTGCACGGTGTTCCCTTTGAATAATTTCAAAAAGCACTGCAGTCTTAGAAATTACAAAATGTTAAATACAAAATGTACATGAAATGACAATACAAGGCTCCGTAAACATCAACTGAACCTGTACTTTTATTTTACAAACCATTCAAGCTACCCAAACTTTAGGAATGACATCCATTTCAGAGTATCAAAAATAGAGTTCTGGTGTTTGCATTGTCATCTGTATTTAAAATGGGAGCACATTGTTCGATCTTTGGTTTCTAGAGAATGAAAATAGGTGCTTATCTAGGGAACCTGCTTCATCCCAGAACTCCCCATCCATAATATATATATATTTATTTATTTATTTATTTTTTTGCTTTTTTTTTTGTCTTGATTCTCAAAAACCCCTAAAGCTAAATCAAACCCAAACCTTATGACACACATTCTCTAACATTGCATTTTAACACAAGTTAAGGCTTTCCTACCGTATATTTGATAGTTTAAATTAAATAGTCAGTGGCATTGAAAACACCTGTCACTATATGTAAGGGTTTTACATACAACAAAATATATATACTTACTGTATAGATGCAAGACTAACAAACAAACCTGCTATTTGTATGTTTGAAAATGACACAGCATCATATTGTCTGTCCTTGCATAGCCTAATGTATCAGTGTGCTTTTACACCATTCAAATTCAAAGAGGTTTTTAAAGATACAAAACAAATCTCTACAATTCACTGAATACAAACTGACATAAGCGCATATGCACAAAACCGTTAAGACGCTTGCTTTGTGCATGAACAGACACATCTTGACACACAGAACTCGTCTGGCGTACTACTCTACGAAGAAGCATCTTTACAGCATCTAGTCTAGAGGCATCAAGGTTTTCTTTCCTTTTTTAATTTTTTATCTTACAGTCTGAAGGCAAGTTTATAGTGCATAGATTTTTTTTTTGTCTTTTTCAAACATAATTAACATTCATGGTTACAGCTATATGTCTCAAAGACTGAAAAAGAATAGAAAAACAAAAAACAAATGTCTTAATCAAATTGTGCCAGTTTTCATAGGAAAATTGAAAGGCAAAATTTAAGGCATGGAGCCAATAGAAACCAATAGATTTGTTTGCTTCACACGGTCTCTGCTCTGGCAGTGTCTGTCCCAGTGAGTGAAGTACAGAGGAAACCTGCTCACTCCACTGTTTTTGTCCACACAGCGAGCCAATTGTGAGCAAAAATGAGCACTATCATTGTCTAAGATGGGCTGAGGGGTTTGGAAGCTGGTTTGGATTTGAACCTTTTTCCCCCAGAATGCAGCAGGGATTCTATAGTACATTCTATAGTAAGACATGTAGATTGTCAGAATGCAACCTTAAAAAAAAAGTAAATAAATAAAAATAATTATATATATATATATATATATATATATATATATATATTTATAGTTGGATAGTTAAGTTTTTTTTTCTTTTTTTAAATTGTCCAATACAATTGTTTATGCATAACTGTTTCTCTAATCAAAGGCACAAAGCGAGTATCAGCATAGTCAACATATTATTGTGTTTGAGTTCAATGCACATGAAGCCATATATATATATATAAGCTTCATTATCTCTAGACCTTTTGGTCTACGGTCATGTCACGAGTTCATCTTCCCATGCAACTATACAAAACATGTATGTTATCTTTAGAGTCTGAGAACAATTCTTTTGACTTTTAAAGCAAAGAACAGTGAATGTAAGATTCAACACGATCCACAGCACTCCAGAACAAAAGATGAAGCTCAGCTACTTTCTAAGTATAAAATACACACACTGGTTTCAACCGTCGTCCTTCTCCTCAAAAAAAAAAACAAAACAAAACAAAACAATATATATATTGTTAGCAGAAAGCCTGTTCACTATCACAGCTACCACGTAAGGCATTTGTTCAACCTGAAGAGGAAATGGGCCAATCATTAAACAGATTATCTACAGCTCAGAAAGGTCACTAGACGTGTGGAATGTTGCATATTATTACTACAGACTCTGTGCAGCACCCGAGACCCCGTCCACTAGGGGGCAGCACTGGGAGAATTGTCAGAGAAAAAGGAGGAGTTTTTGCTGGTAAGAAGGCGTGACGTGGGCATCTATCACGCTTCGAACACCCCTCAACTATCCCACTTAAGTGACTGTAGAACTGCTGCCGTGTGCTGCATATTCCGGTCAGGGATGAGGGTGCTCCACTGCATAGCAGGCCAATCCCAGAGGTGAATCTGCGAGCTACAAATAATAATACATCATGCTGTCAGAGAGCCCTGAATTCTAGGTTTTTTTCCAGGAGAACACCACAAATCCAAGTTTACTCCCACTCAAGCACGCCTGTGTATGTGTATATACAGTACACCTGATTTTGTGTCCATGCGTACAGTATATAACCCAAATTCTCCCGGCTGTTAGCGTTTACAGCCAAAGCTGTGTTTGTGAATCTAGAGGAAGCAATGATTGTCGCTCATATTGCTTCTGGATCCACACTAGGAAGGGCTGTTTTTGGGCAATTGGGGCAGACACTGGCGTTGGTTGGAATCTCTTTGCCCGGCTCTGGAGTCCTGGGAAGACTGTGTTGTGGGCTAGGACTGACTGTGTGCAGCTGGCGAGCCTCCATGAGCCTCTGGGGCCTGAGACATGTCTCTGCCTATGATCTCATTCACTGAAACACACAAAAAGAGACATTATTTAGATTATTTAGGAGAAGATATTACTTCAAGGACTGGTATACTGTTCAAAAGGTTTTGGGTGTTAAGACTTTTAAATGCTTTTTTAAAAAAAGAAAGTCTCTCCTGTCCATTAAGGCTGCATTTCTATGACCAAAAACACCACAAAATCAGTCATTTTATAAAAAATTAAAACAATGTAAAATAACCATTATTTAATTTATTATATTTGTATATTGCAATCAATTCCTGTAATGGCAAAGCTGAATTCTCAGCAGCCATGACTACCGTCTTTAGCTGTGTGGAACTTTTTTTTTCCAGGATACTTAGGTACAAAGTTCAGAAGAACTGTATTTATATGAAATTGCTGTTCCCAAACTTTAGTGTGAACTTTTATATTGAGCATTTTAAAAATCAGTTCTCATATATAACCACTGAAGGGCAGTGTTGAGCTGTGTAAAGTCTTGTACAGACATCATCTTCGAGTGCTGATGGAAATTAAAGACAGAGAGAAGAGGGTATAAAATAAAATAAAATAAACTTTCATATGTAGCAACTTAGGGAAACAAAGTGTGTGATTGTGCGTCTGTGAGTGCGAAGATGTAAATTCTGACAGCAGCAGTCTTATGAAGATGACCACAAGTAACACAGGCTATAAAAGCATCCTCTGCTGCTTTAACTGCGAGGCTTTGGTGAAGCCAGTTCATTATGAGTTTGATGGCCTTTGACTACATTTCCTTTAACCTGTTGGCTTGGGCTTATAAAGCACTATGAAAGGCCTGCATAAAATTGATCCTTTGTTAAAACACATGTTCTGTATCCCGGAAGGCAACAGAGCAAGTGTGGTAATTACTTTAGAAGGCCGGGAATCTGAATCTGTTTTTAACAGGTCGTCCCAGCAGGGTTCTGATTAATGCTGTGAAAATATGACTGTTTCTCCACATGCTCAGTCTGATAGTGGATGTTCTCAGCAATACTGCATATAGCACATATTGCTGGCATGACACAACCAGTCAACGGCAACCATAATACAAAAGTTCATCCTATTAAAAAAAGCAACAGAGAGGGAGAACTAGGGCAAAGACGGTTCCTCACTCTGTGGAAAAAAATGATTGTTCCTTGGAGAGATGGAGGGTTTTGACACACACTCACCATGACATTCAATCACCAGATTTCCAAGCCTGTCATCGGAGTAAGAAACCACATCTATAAAAGGTGATGAAAAATCAGAGGGAAAAGCTGAGGAGCTGATGGACAGGTTGAAGGGGGCCCCAGGTATTTTTGAGACAGGTACCTGCTGCTGCAAGTGAGTTAATAATCCCCGCATTCCTCATCCAGACAACACACGACTGACTGGGATGGACTACATTTTCCAACAGAACTAAAAAAATGTGAGCTCAGTCAAACTGAACAAATGTGTCGCTCTATTCTCTACACTGGATTAAAGCTAAGCTTTTTTTTTTTTAAACCAGCATCAGTAGATGTATATGATGTCATATTCAGTAATTTGTTAACAAGACATCAAAAGCCAGAGAGCTGGACTTCGTTCTAAAAAAAGCATTAAAGGTAAATAAAAGAATACATGTTTAAATGAGAAATATGGCAGAGAGTGTTACCAAAAAGTGGCAGACCACCATATAAAGGGCTGTGCTGATCCACTCTAAATCTAATTAATGAGCATCTCTTATTATACTCACTCAGCAGGATGAATATTTAAAGCAGTTGTGGAGTGCTTGAGTCACACTGTGTATGTAACTCTACTGATGTTTGTGATGGTTATACACGGCTCTTTGGTGTTTACAAAAATCAAAATGTCACAAGAACTCTAACAATGCTGTCATATTAAAGTGTGTCATATTTGCATAAGTTATTGTAGTTACTTGTTTAATGTAGATTATATAATTTGATTCTTTGTGTGCAGTGTCTATTTTTTCTCTTATTTATGTTTATTAGGTTTATGTTTGTTCTTGCTTGGTGTACATTTTGTGTTAGCCTCAGTGTGTTGATTGTTATTTTGTGTGTTTGAAGTTTAGAGTTGTTTTAGTACATTTCTTATGTGGTTAATGTTATTTGTGATGGTTTTGTGTGCAAAAGTTGCATGTTTGAATGTGTGTGTGTGTGTGTGTGTGTGTTTCAAATGCCCAGCCGCTGTCACAGATCATCCTGTTGGCGTAGGCGGCTCTTCCTCTTGCATGAACACACTTCACACATGCAGACCTGCTCTGGGCTGATTGTGAGTTCTGCTTTAAAACCCACTCAGTGCGCTGTCTGCCTCTCACGCTGCACAAACAATCTAACAGTTACACACACACACACACACACACACACACACACACACACACACACACACACACACACACACACACACACACACACACACGCACGCACACACTGCACAACCTCACACACATTGTAGGAAAATGATACAACTTACAAAACATATTGAGTAAATGTAAATGGAAGCACCTCCTGCACACTTTATATGACAATTTGCAACTCTCAAAGATTGGGAATTTTATTTGACATTTGAATAACAAAACAAATGAATTAAAACACATATATATATATATATATATATATATATATATATATATATATATATATATATATATATATATATATATATATATATATATATATATAAACATATATAAACATACACTTACACTATATATATATATATATATATATATATATATATATATATATATATATATATGTGTGTGTGTGTGTGTGTGTGTGTAATACTTTATTTGTTTTGAAATACAACATTTAAAATTCCAGTAAACAAATGTAAAAAATTTATAAATTCATTAAAATACCAGACTTTTGCAAAAATGTGAAATAATAAACCAATGAAAAAATATATTTTTAGAATAAATGAAAAAAAGAAAAAAAAAAGGCTACAAGCAAAAATGGTTTGATTCAGCTACTGGCATGGAGCATTAAAAATGCACACTTTAACATCTAGTAAAGAGAAAAACAAGAAAACAGCAAATGAAAAAAAATGTATGCCAGTATTTTTAGCACAGCACAGTTGGTCAATAAGTACAGACAGCTGTTTAATCAGCATCTGTGGTGTGCCTGTGGTATTGGCAGATTTTTAAGGGTGCCGAATTTTTGAAAAGACTAATATGTTGTCTGCCACAGTATTTACTCTACTTTGAAGAGGACTTTTGTATTTTAAAATGTTATTTTTCCTGTCTACTCCTGGACCAAAAGCTTTCTTTTCTCACTTTTTCCATTTTTTTTTTGTGTGACACAAAAGCCCACTGTAGCACATTCATTCAAACACACAAAAACATGCTGCAGTTTCGATGCGTACTCTCTGCAAGTTCACCTCAGGACAGCCAAAACTCTGGGTTCAGCGTGTATAAAACTCACAAGTGGTTCTATTCATATTACAGTCGCTAACTGTAAAAAAAAAAAAAAAAAAATACAAAAAAAAAAAAAAAATTACTAATCTCACCAATATATTAAGGGAGTGAGTATCTAAACGTGAGCTCTGTAGATATTAGCGATGCATCTGACTCAGTTAAATACGGGAAGTTACTGTGCAATATATCGCAATATAGCAGCAACTGACCTGAGAGGTTTCAACATCGTCTTTCCCCACATGTAAGAAAGCATGATTCATCTCGATCTCTTTCGCATAACGCTAGAGAGTCTCAGCGTAGAGTCTCTAAACAGGGGATCCTCTTTGGATGAGTGGAAGGGGCCATCCCTTATTAACATATAATATACAGGGTCTGAGCCCGAGAGCTGACAGACTGCAAGACTTTGAGCTGGGGTAAATGATATTGTTTGATGGTGCTGCCCCGAGACTGAATCACCGGACTAGCCACTGCACAGGCTGACCGTTAACGGAGGCATCAGTTGAGATGGGCTGTCATTACTGCTTACTGGGCCAAATATTTGATTTTCTTACAGGAAATAGTTTTAGACATTCATAACCAACATTTGGTTCCACACTAGCTAGCTTTACTAAGGGACATCTGAATTTAAGCTAACCTGTTACTCTTTCTGGGATATTTTTATGTTGTATATTTAACTTAACATAGATTAAAAAAAAAAAAAAAAAAAAAAAAAATCACAAAAAAAACAAACAAACAAACAAAAAAAACATTTTTTTTTGTACTTTTAGTTAGAAAAAATTGATTGAGTTAAGTTATTATGTCGTGCCAATTTTCTATGAAACATGATTCCATTGTAGGTGACATCCTGATGATATATAGGCTACATTTTTCTATTTTGAAAGCAGCGAATGTGTTGTGTTATGATGGAAAGTATTATACTAGGTAAGACTGACCTCATCAGCCAGAACAACTGATAGCGAACACCCGTTTCCATTTAGGAAAAAAGAAAAAGAAAAAAAAAAAAAGTCAGATGTTTAAATGACCTGATCTGTGTGTGAAATGTGAAATCTAGTGCATGTTTAGACCATGGGCATGAGAGGGTGATCTCTTTGTTTACTTCATTTACGTTCCCTTCAACCTGTTATAACCCTGGCAGCGGTATACAGAAAACTAAACAGCAAATCTCACTTTTTAAAACAACTCTAAAAAAGAGGGCAAAAAAGAATGATAGACAAAAAGTGGCTGAGAAAGCAAAGGGGAGCAGTCAGTTTGATCTGTGAATCATATTGTGGATTCCCCATCTAAAGAGTCAGGCAGTGATTCATCCACATATACTTTGACCAGAGGCCTCGGCAACCTCTTAATCATGTTTATTCACTGTCTTTAACAATTAGTACAATGTAGCCATGTGGCAGAACAGCAATACAAGTGCCGTAAAAAAAATATTCGATTGTTGTTTTATGAAGTGTCTGACCCATGAAGAAATTTTTCCAAGTAGATTTTTTTATTTATTTAGAAGGAGCTCAAGTGAGTTTGAAAATGAAAACCGTAGATTACCCAGGTGAATAAAATAAAATGTTCCTAATGAAACTTATGGATTAGCACATTTTTACAACAAAAAGACAAGATCAAACCACAAAGTGCATACACAGCCACATTCTTAGCACAATTATTCTGGCCTCCCTCCTCCACTCGAATCTTTTTGTTCTATAACCAGATTCAAAAAGGAACTCTGAATCAATAATTAAGCAACATAAAAGATGTACAGCAGATACATTTTCCCCAAAAACAAATATTATGGGAAATTCAAATTAAGTCATTCAAAATAGAATTACCCAGCACATTTGCATTACATTTAACCATTTAGCAGACACTTTTAAACCTACAAATGAGGACACAAGCAATTTAACAAAAAGGAACAAACAATAATACTGAACTTAATCTTAAAGAATAGTTCATCCCAAAATGAAAATGCTGTAATCATTTACTCTCTTTACCTTTTTCTTCTTCAGTGGAACAAGAAGATATTTTAAACAATGTTGGAAACGAAATAAATAACATGGAGTTTTTGGGAAAAACTAACCCTGTAACAAGAGTTAACCAGAGTAGTACAGAAACGAAAAGAAAATAATAAATAAATTCAACAGAGAGAGAGAGAGAGAGAGAGAGAGAGAGAGAGAGAGGGAGAGAGAGGGAGAGGGAGAGAGAGAGAGAGATAGAGAGAGAGAGAGAGAGGGAGAGAGAGAGAGAGAGGAGAGGACGGAGGAGAGAGGGAGAGAGAGCGGAGAGAGAGAGAGGGAGAGAGAGAGAGAGAGAGAGAGAGAGAGAGAGAGAGAGAGAATTTTTCTCACCACCCAAAATAATAAGGTGAAAATGCCATGCCAGAGAACAAATAAGTCTGAGCTGGAGTTTCCTGGTCAGAGAGTGTACCCTTGTCACATTAATTCCCAAGGATCTTTGCACCACGCCACATCTCCGCCGCCAAACACCACAGCAATGCAAACTGGACTGACCACAATGCCGCTGCACGCCTGCGCCAAGACCTCAAAATTATATTCCTGACACCGTAATTGTACGGAAAGATGACACAAAACCAGGTTTCCAGTGGTTTAAGAAGACTTCTCTGATTGTATTTAATGAGCAGCTTTGGGCCCAGATCTGTGTTTTTTCCCTTCCGCTCTCTTTTTCCCTCAGAGATGAGAGGAGTTGTGTTATTAATTTGACACAGTCATTTACCACTGGCTAAAGACTACAGACCTGGAATATGTTACATGTTGAAGTTTCCGTACCCACAAACGGAAAGAGGGAAACAGACGGTTGAAGGCAAAATGTTAAATGAGGATATATGCTATAAGGAGTAGTACAGAAAACACTTATCACATTATTGACAAATGTGATTGTTACTTTGGTGAATTCCAAATGTTAAAATTAACTATCATCCCTTGATAGAAACAGAGTGACACAAGATATAATCTCTAGGACACAAAGTAGAAACTGTGTGTGTGTACAGTATGACAGGGATACAAGACCCGAAGACAGCAGGCTTTGCCTATTATTAACCCAGATCAGTGCACTCACGCCGGGGTAGCAGCTGCACGCAGACATCCACGAGAACAAAGGAGCACAAGCACACGCCTGCATACACGTCTCAAACACAGACCTCTGGGAGGACATTAATTAAACACAATTGACATGAAAAAGAGTGGAAAGAAGAGATGAGACGAGGAAAGAGAGTAAGTCTCCTGTAAGTACTGACACACTCTGCTCCTTCTGTTCAGCATGAGGGAACCAGTCCAAACTCATCAGGAAAATATGGCACCCAAACTCCTTATGCTCATCTAACACACACAACACACACATGCATACAGCTCACTCAGCACATAAGCAGTCTACATTTAATCACGGATATCATGTTGAAAGATAAATGCAATGGTACTAGTAGATTACTCAAATTACAACGTTCTTTTAACCTTTGGTTTACATCTTCTATGTTCTAGTCCTTCTTTGACCTTTCTGTTTGAGAGTGTGCGCATTTGTGTCAATTCGCTGTTTTTTTGTCTTCCATCTGTCAGTCTGTCTGTAGCCCCTCCCCAGCACCACCTGCAAAGAGTCTTTGACATCACCTGTGCCATCTGTTCACACACACAAACACACACCGCCCGGACAATTCTTATTTGTCCATGAAATCCCAAAACAGTTTCAGCCCTTCAATATTAGCTTTCTATATAAATACATTTTAATCCACCCAGTGGCAGCACCAGATCCACACAGACCTGGAATGAAAACAATGGGACCAGAATATCAAGTGGGATTCCCGCCTTCTGCAAACTGCTAGTCAGCACTATTAAAACCAGTTTAACCTGAAACAGAACGGTTTTGGAAATGAAAGCCAGTAAGATTTGTAAACAAACACCAGGTTTTACGCTAAACATTCATCTGCATTCACACAGAAAATCAGAATGCACTGCCACTGTCAACCACTGAATTCTGCTGAAAAGTGATTCATCAAATGGAACTGAAGAATCTGGGGCCATAAAAGTGCCAGGAAAGTGTGATTAAGAACTGCAAAGTCTGACTGATACATAAACTTACATTTAAATCTAGTGAAACTCTCAGCCAGCTGCAGAGCTCTTACAGTTAACCATGACGAGTGATTCATGGCTCTTATGAACAGACATGAAAGAAAAGAGAGCAAGAAAAAATGAGCAAGTTTATATTTAAAAGCAATAAACAATAAGCATAATAATAATATGATAAATATTGATTTTACTATATGGAATATAGTAAACAATCACGATGCATGCATAAATGAATACATTTAATTTTTTTTTATACATTTATGAATTATTATTCAGGGATGCAAACTCATCATGGGTAAAAAAGCTGACAAAGAAGAGCTCCAAAAAATAAAAATAAAACCCTACATTTTTTAAACACATTTAAAATATTTAAAGCCTTTATTATTTTTTTTTAACTTTGGCAAAATTCACTTTAAATGTTCACTTTCATTCATGAAGAAGACAGGGAAAAAATGGAAAACAAAGAATTAAGATGAAAATTACATGAAATTACCATTATATCCAGTAGATGGCAGCAGAGGATCACTCATTAGCTCGGTTTCCATTTCAACTCCCTAGGTTTTAAGTCTTGCTTTTGGATTTATTATAAAATGACTATGAAGTATAGCAAGTGCAGGAAGTCACAAGAATAATGTCATTTGTCGTAATGTTAAGATTAACAATAATTTGTCGTAATGTTAAGAATAAATAAATAAGCCCAGACATCAACAGGCTAGTAGGGTTAATTATTTAAATACTTAACTAGTAAACTAAAAAATAAAGTTAAAATGGTATTATAATGAAATAATGCATTAAACATTTTGTCATTTTGGATTTAATTTAAAAACTACATATTTCAAATACTGCCTAAAAAGGACACATCAAAGGGAGAGCTTTAAGTTATCTTTACCTGTAGAAGCTGCTAAACTTTAAGGCAACACAGGCTTGTTGCTGCTGTAGTTTTGTTACTCTGAATTTACTCTGCATCACTTAAAGCATAGCTCTGGTTTGAGACTAGCTTATCAGATAGTTTGTTCCGTTCATATCACTGTCCATCACTCGCGCAATTTTTTACACTCGCGTTTGTCATTCCTGAAACAGTATACTTGAACGTTTTGGTCCTCTTAAACTTTTCTTCAAACTAAATGAAGTATGTAGAGACACTGAGCAAATGGCACAATTGTCCGAGCTTACACACACGAAAACTCCTGATATAATCAATAACTAACTACACAATGAATATCTTATTTACATCATGCTTTTTTTTTGTCTTCTTATAATAGGAAGATCTGTGAGTGTGTAGAACTACATAAACTTGCGAAAACAAAAATTAGATCAGAGCGGATTCTGACTAACCTCCAGTAAACACCTCTGATTGGCCACTGCTTTCAACACAGATGCCTATGATTGGCTACAATACTCCACGCTGCAAAACATGTTGTAAATAGATGCTTTTGGTTTTTTAATTTGAAACCAGCACACATACACATACACACACACACACACACACACACACACACACACAAACAACACACAGGAGCGTTTGAAAGCGGGTGACTGAGTGGGTACAGAATGGAGTTAGTACTACTGGCACTGTAAAAAGACAATCCCCCCAAAACAATTTTAAAAACTCAGCGGATCTACCCAAATCACACAAATGACCCAAATGGCCAAAAGGTGACAAATTTGCATCCCTGATTATTGAAAAATTAAGTGACATTTGATTTTTTTTTTCAATTTTATTTGGACTTTTCTAAATTGTTTTTACATAGTTCCCATCAATTCGATAATGATTTAAATTAATGAATTGTAATACTTTAGTAACATATAGTAGTGATAGTGGTAGAGTTTATATTCAAATGCAATAAACAATTATAATATTAATCCATAATATTAATATTATATGGAATATAGTAAATAATTATGTATAAATACATAACAGTGTATTTTTCCAAATTGTCTTTATAATTTTTCAATTAATTCATTAAATAGGCCAATCGTTATGTTTTAGCAAAACATGCCATACATTTCAATAATAGTGAAAGCTGTATGTTGACGTGAAAGAAGGTTTATGTCAGTGACTGGAGCTGTGTTCTGTTCTATTTGCAGTTCATTTCTGACCTCCTTAACAACTCTGTGCTCAAGAGTTTCAGTCAGAGAATGACAGACCCTATTTATAGCGTGTGCTTTAGGGAGGATACAGTCCCTGGTGAAATTGTTCAAAACTTCACTTTTAAAAATGCTCAACTCCATTCCATCTCACACACTGAATGCATGAGGATGTCTAATGCTATATGTGAGCAACATGTAGGCAATGAATACTTTGTGTGAGCATGCCTACTCTGAAATATTGAGCGAGTATGCATGTAAACAGTATGATTTGAAACAGTGAATTAGCCTGTGCACATCTGTGAAATAGTATGCGGTTGGCTAGGAATGTGAATCTTGTGTATGTGTGTGTTTTACACATGGCCACATATAGTGAGGGCAGTTTTAATTACTTAGACAAATGCTGCTGGATCCTTCTGGACTCATACTTCACTACACGCACACAATCTGTTCATTAACTCTGTCTGACTGCACATTTGAATATGTAACCGAAGAATTCCAGAAAGCAGAAAGCAAATTCTGGTCCAGGATTCATATTTTAAAAACATGACGACATTGCTGGTATCTGTGCTGATGAACTACAGCATCAGCCTGAACTCTCTCATCAGTCATCCAAAAATAAAAAATAAAATTATGATAGATGCACCAGGTTCAGAGTGATACAGCCCACAAAGCACTTGAATTTTAATAAATTGCTGAGTTGTGATTAAGGAATCCATTGCGGTCTGTTGTCTGAGCTTTTCACATAAACACATCATCAGCAAAAAATATCCACACAAACACAGAAGTTGAGAAACAAGCTCTCCCGCTCTGGCCATGTTCGGAATGGAATACTAGTGTACTGCTTACAGTACGCTGCACAGTGCACACTGAATATTGTATATTTTTAAAGACACAAAAATAATGTTAACTAGTAGTATGTATGGTTCATGCTGCCACATGACCTCATTACATGCATGTAATTCTTTGACAACTTCACAAAACTAAAAATGGATACATACACTAGCATTCAAAAAAAATTTTTTTTTAAAGAAATTAATACTTTTAATCAGTAAGGATGCATTAAATTTTATAAAAATTGATACTAAAGACATTTTATAATCAGCATCAGTTACAAAAAAAAACTGCACAAAATTAGTATTGCTGTATTTTCAATAAAATAAATGCAGCCTTGGTGAGCAGAATTGGCTTCTTTTAAAATACATTCAACATTTTACAGACACTGTAGTGTATATTAATAAAATTGCAGTTTATGTTATATCTGCTTCATAGCAGGTCATGCTGAGCTCACTGCATTATGGAAGCAAGCTCTATTGTATATACTATAGTGTATTCTTGCAGTCAACTGTCAAATGCAGTAGTTATTTTGAGTATTCAATGCTAATTATGCATACTACATAATGCAAAAACAGTGAGAGTAGTAAGGTAGTATGCAACTCCAAACACAGCCTCTCAGCTTCCCTCCCCCACCACTGACATTAGGTCTCATAGTTCTACTAAGAAGGATTACCGGTGTAAGGAATTCGCCCTGTGTCATGACACTCTTAAGATCTGGGACCTGCCAAACACTGTAATGCCCCAGGCAACTTGTGCAAATTCATATTAGTAAATGAAGCATTTCCTTGTTTATTTAATACATTCTAATGTCCTTGCTACTACTGCACAAAATCACACACATATTTATTCACCCTTAATGTATTATTCACACATCAGTAGACTGATTACTCTAAATTACTATAATATCCATAAAGGATCATATATGAATAAAGTGAATAAAGAGGTAGTTATTTTAGGGAGTACTACATAACCAGGGGGAAAAACAAAAGACACGTGCAATGAAAGTTCGGTCATCATAGCTAAATCAAATGCAGCTTGGAATATGTCATGGCAAATGCAACATTTTAGTATATTATATTAAAACAAAGTTTTAGAAACAAGTTCTAGAAGCTTTAAATACCTTTAATGTTAAGGTGAACTGTATCAATATTGCTTTGCCCTGATTTCATTTTGATCTTTCTTTTTCTCACAATTTCTATACACTGCACTGCGCTGAAAGTTGCAGTGGTCACTGTCAAGTGTCATAAGACAAAAAGACATTGTTTAACAAAGTGCAAAGACTCACCATCATCAAGCGTAATATCTTGCAGGCCGATGGTACGGAATGTGGGCTCTCTATCCTCTGGCTCCTGTTTGATGTTCAGCCTTTCTCCCTGTTGGGTCAGAGGGTGCACCAAGGGACCTGAAGGGGACAACCCAGCCAAGACAGGGCTGCTAGCCTGGGGAGAAGGCTGTCCAGAGAGTGCCATGGGCCCCAGGGGGCTATTGGATGTAGGAGACGGGGAGGTGGGTGAGTGGTAGGGGAGGGAATGGAGCTGGGGGGACGAGGGCCCAGAGTGGGGAGATGGCACCATATGAGCAGGAGCACTGGAGGGTGTGGGGCAGGAGGCGGACCGCTGCCCGGCTGGATGGTAAACCAGTGGATGCTGGAGCTGAGGGGCCGGCTGTCCGAGCGTGTGGGTGGGTGATGGGACCTGCCCTGGAGTGGGGCAGTGATAGCCTAGAGATTGAAGGTGAGGGGCAGAGTGGGCCATGACCTGGTTGCTACCCGTACAGGCTGCATGGCTGGGGCTGGAGCCAGGCCCCGGAGGCACTCCAGAGGTGGGTGTTGAAGAAGCCGGGCCGTACACCATCCCCAAACTCAGGGAGTGACACCCAGCCGGGTCGGCCTGAAAGGGCATTCGCTCGTATGCCTGTGGGGAGCCCGCAGTCATAGGAAGACTGTGTTGGCCGTTGAAGGGCATGTTGTGTTGTATGGGTGGGTAAGATGGCCTGGCAGTGGCAGCAGGGCCTGGGTGGAAGGGCATCTGGCATTCAGTAGGTGCATTCAGTCCTTGAGCCTGAAGGTGGGGCAGGTGGGGAAGAGTTGGGGAGCCCATTGGGGCGCAGGGGGCCTGGAGAGGGTGCAGGCCTGCAGCCAGGCCACGTGGCGAGCTGGACAGAAGGCCGTCTGGTGGGTGGGAGTGCTCTGGGGAGGACAGCGGCTGAGCACAGACCAAACTGGCAGCATGGACCAGAGGCATGGACATGGGCGGCACAGCAGGGGAGTCCAGATCATCTCTATGTTCCTGCTTGACCCGTACTGGAAGGGAGGAGAGAGAAAGAGAGAGAAATATATGGATGAAAAAAGGAACAAAGAGAAAACTTGACATGAAAATCTAACATTTGAAATGTCGTTAGCTATAAAATGTCACTGAATTAGCCTGAACAGTAATTATCTTGTTTCACATTTTTGGTACTTTTCAGTAATATGGCCTTTCGCACCGCTTTTAGTTCCAGAACTAAACGTACAGTACTAAAGTACTGGGACGATTTTGCACAAACTTTTTCCCAGTATCATTTAAAGGGTTGCATTCGCACCGACAGTGTGTACTAGGACGTGACGTAAGCCTGTTGACAGCGATGTCATTTGTGCACGCGCGGCGTTCAACAAAGTTAATAAAGAAGAACAATGTTAACCACAGGAGGATGAAGGACGCTGCTATCGGAGTTGTGTTTTTGTGTCTCGCAGGTTTCACAATAATGGACATGGAATGTCGATACGTAAAGTGATTGAAAGAACGGAAAGGAGAACTAAGAATCTCCAACGACAACTGGCAGTGCTACATCTGCTACAAGTGCCTGCACTTCAGTGTCCATATATTTATCGCTGTTCATCATACTTGCAAAATAAGTTGACACAATGTTTACCGTATGTTACACGGCTCTTTAAATCATGGCGGGTGAGAGCGTTTTCGAATGCGTCTGGCCAATCAATGTCTACCTACGTCACGGGTAGTACCAGTTGTGCTGGTTAGACCCTGCTCCGGAGTAGGAGCTAATTTGGTTCTCGAAAAGGCAGTCCGGTACTAAAATCGCCCCCAGTTCCTGCGGTGCAAAAATGCCCTAAAGTGGGTAGTTCCACAATTAGTTCTGGTACTATAAAAAGGTTCCTGCAGTGCGAAAGGCCCTAATGTCAGTAATAGGCTTATACTTCTACTGTTATCATATTGAGAGTTATTGAGATCTCATAATGGCATTAGCATACCAAACTGATAAACCATACTGATTTGGCCATTTCTTTTAAAGTTTAATAGATTCACAGCACGAATAAACTTTTATCCCTTTTCCCATCTCCAATAAAACTGACAGCAACATTACATGACCAACATACAGTATATTCAAGATTAATGCCAATATAAAACTTGCACATATTTTATTGAGTCAATATTTCCACCAATCTCTTCTCTTCTCTTCTCTTCTCTTCTCTTCTCTTCTCTTCTCTTCTCTTCTCTTCTCTTCTCTTCTCTTCTCTTCTCTTCTCTTCTCTTCTCTTCTCGTCTCTCGCATAGACAATGAGTAATAGTAACACAGTGTACAGTAACCCATTTCCCAATCTGCCATTTCCCTGGCCCACAAGAGTGGGGGATATTTTTACTGGACTCTTAAGAGAGCATATGTTGCCTTCTTGAGTGCCATGTAAACCAGTGCTGAATTTGGAAACTTAAGAATGCTGTCTGCCCTCCAGCATAGCTCCAAATGGGAACCAAAATCCAGTTCACAGCACATACGCTGCTGCAAGGCCATTACTGTGGTAAAACTTTAGTTTACTGATATGAAGAGCAAGTGGTGACCATGTGTGGGAGAAAGTGTGAATGCATTTGAGTCTGGTGTTACTAACTGTGTACCTACAATGCATTTGAAAAAAGTTTAGTTTCAGTTGATAAAAGTAGCTAATAGCATTCATTTCTAGATACATTTTGG
This sequence comes from Cyprinus carpio, assembly GCF_018340385.1. Classification (NCBI taxonomy): domain Eukaryota; kingdom Metazoa; phylum Chordata; class Actinopteri; order Cypriniformes; family Cyprinidae; genus Cyprinus; species Cyprinus carpio. The sequence continues at coordinate 20,346,031 of NC_056578.1, forward strand.
ACCAAAGCTGGTGGATATGTCTGTGACCAACAAAGAAGCCTCAGACATTCAATTAGGTTTATTACAAACTACTTCCTCGCAGGTTCAAAAGCATTCACACTGTATTTAATTTGAATTTGGATTAAAATCTCTGCTCATTGCATTAGACCGGCTTATTCATTACACATGAAGAGTCTGGCTCTAGTCTAACAACAGCACTTCAGCCCTTCCCCCTGACATGCCACTTTCTCAGCGGGCCGATGCCATGGCAACCACAGTAGCGTAGCCTGTTCAGAATATTGGCTGCCTGTGCTGTCGTCTGATTGGCTGAGGCACGATGGGTTAGTGTGGAAAACAGGAAACCCTAATTTGAGTGGGTGCTTTGTGGAGCGAAGAGGGTGGGCGGGAGGCTGGGCCTATCTTGCTCTCTTACTCTCCCTCTCTTTTTGTTCTCAACCTCTTCTACAGGCTAGCATGCAACTCGGAGACAGAGACACAAAAAAAACGTTGCTCACGTGTGATTTAATTACGCCAACGCTGTTTTTCGCTTTGACTCACTTTGGGAAATTAATACCAAACCAGCTTATTGCTATGAGAACCACACATGACTACAATTTATTAGAAACTCTCTAAGCCATAATTAGATGTTGCCTTATACTACGCCCTGGATCCTGGTCTATTTCATCAGATGTTCAATGTTAATTTCAAAAGCAGAGCTAAACATTTGCTGATGTAATGCATGTCAACTCAACGTGTGACAAATCATAATAGCCTCGTGAATCATTGACCTCATCATTCAACAGACTTATCATAGGTGAAAATCTTCCAAAATGCAAAGCAATTCTGCAAAATATGACTATTAAGACAGATGAAGCCAATGAGAGATGTAAAACAAATGAGAGCGTTTAACGAGAGCAAGATAAACAGAAAGACAAAGACATTGAAGGGGTCTAGTTCTTGAAAACCCTGGATTTTCATGCTTCCAACCACATGTAAATCAAGCAGATTGATTCTTTAAGGTGTTTTACATGAGCGGTTACCAGGTGTTCAACTGTTACTGGAACAACCTCATCCCTTACCACACTGGTGCACAGTGCAGGGGAACACTGGCATGATCAAACGGGTGAATCTGCTGTGAAAACCCACATGTGTGCCATTCTTGTTACTGTTATGTGAAGTTAGCAAGAAAACTATTTTGCATTTAATTGAGTCACATGGTTGCTGTAAAGGCAGAATAAGACCCAATTCTTGATGTAAGATGGATATTAAGTTGCACTCGCCACAAATTCCAAAATGCAATAACATAATATTTAGTCTTGGCAGATCTGCTACACTACTGCTGAATTGCTGCTGCTGTTGGTTATTGCTGTATTTGTAGATTATTGCTGCTACAAGCAAGAACAGGAACTTGCTACTGCCAATACATAAGCCGATATGGTGCTGTGAGTATTTAAGACATACTGCTGCTGCACAAATAGCATATAAAATAACCCATAGCAGAGTGTAACCCATATACAAGTGGAGCTGGGGAAGGTGGAGGGTTTCAGAGGAAATCTGAAAGCGTGCTGCAATGCTCAAGCGAATGCTATTCAGCCAATTAAATGTAAAGCAGCAAGCTCTTTGGCTGCGTATACAACACAAACCAATGAGCTTGTGAAGTTTAATGCTAAGAATATCATCAGTTAAGGACCCACCAGCCTGCACAATCTAGAGTTTCATGACAGAACTTAGTATATATATATATACACATATTTATTTGTCTTTATGCACTTATATAAACTACTGTACTGTTCATAATGTTGGGGTAAGGTTTTTTTTTTTTCCATAGAAATCATTATTTATTTTCTGGGAAAAAGTATCTTGAATCCAACAAAAAATTATCAAAGTTTCTGATAAAATGATAAGTAGCAAGTTTTCACACAAATCTAAATATTACAATGATTTCTGATTTCCAAGATTTTGATCTTTAAGTGTATATTAAATTTTATGAGGTTATAAAAGCACATGACGCTGCTTAATGAAGAGCAACAAGTAGTTAATTTTTTTCTGAGCTCCAATTCCGGGAAGTAAGTGCCTTGATATGAAATGAATTATAATGTGATGTCAAATATGTACCTGGTAGATAGGTGAAGCGCTGTGACTGGCTCCTTTTCCGTTTGCCATTGCACACATAGAACTGCACCTGCACTGCTGAAGTGACCGTCTTACTGTGATAAGGAGGAACCTCCACCACGATGCTAGACTACAGATGGAGACAAGAGACATAACTTTACTAAACAACACATCATTGATGTCTGAGACAAACCTATCAAAGTAGTCTCTGAAGAATACAAAGTTCAAATCAGGGCTATGAACCGGTTCAAGGAACGAAAACGAAACGAACAAAATTTTGACAGGAACAGGACCAGAAACAGAAACTAAATCAAATTTTATAGTTCCAAACAGAACTGGAAATTTGAAATGGCCATTAACCGGTTATTAACGTTATTTTATCGTTCCATTTAATATTTGACAATTGCTGTCAACCAATCATAAATTCTAGTAGTACGCCTTATGCAAATGTGACGCTGAAGCCAACGAGTGAAATGTCTGCTCAGCTGTGAACTCATCATAGGTAAGCCGCAATGGCAATGCACCACCCTTAGAGTTTATTAGTTAGGCTTACTTAGTTGGGGATACTTTATTTACAGCGATATTGTTGACTTGATTTCAAATGATTGCACAGATACTATTTAAACTGAACTGAGCTGAATGATGACATCACTAAATTCAATGATGAACTGCCTTTGTCATTTTGCATTATTGACACACTGTTTTCCTAATTAATGTTGTTCAGTTGTTTTGACACAATCTGTTTTGTATAAAGCACTATATAAATAAAGGTGACGACTTGACTTTATCTGAGGATAGTGTAAGATGAATTCAAGAGATCACACGCACCTGCAACGCTTCTGTGAATGGCGAAAACAGAAAAACTATAGGCTTACATAAAAGGAATATAGGCATATAAACTATATTTCACTTAAATCATATTGACAGATTAACGAAACGAAAGAAAAAATGTGCTAAATTACGGTTCATTGTGACACGTTCCAAAGTTTTCGGAAAGCAAACCGAAACATCAGAAAATAGTTTTCTTTATTTTGCAAAAACTTTGCAGTTTTAATTATTTTGCAAAAGCTTGACAGCTTTGAATAATGTTTTGCTTCTGTATAACCAACCAGCATTGGTATGACCATCGCGCCTTACGCGCCACCACAACATAATTTTGCTATATTGAAGCCTGTACATTATCAAAATAAAATTTAGTTAAAGAAACAAATAAAAAGTTACACTGCTCCGTTGTACAAAATTTGTTGCCTTCAGCTTGACCACGCTTCACTGTGCTGATATAGCCGATGTGAAGGATGATGTTTTATGTCGATGAAAGTACAAACACTATATAATAAATAATATTTTAGCATCCAGATACGTCAGAAACATGGAAACATTTGGATTCGTGCAGAATGAGAGAAGTAGGCATCAGCTTCATCTTAAATTAATTTGTTTTTGGATTGACGTATTTATAGCCTAAACTTTAGAGGATTTGTTTCGAGAGAAACTAATAACTGTTTTTATAATGTTTGTAAACAGTTTGTTTTAGCATACAGGCATTTTAGCCTTCATTATTTCGGAAAGTAATAGGGCTAATAAAATGCGACGTGAGCCACAATTTATGTTTTTTTTTTTTTCTCTCTCAAAACACAATCTAGTACAAGTGTTTTTTTTTAACAATGCAGCAAACATTTTTAAATATCTTTAAAGTGTTGATAGATTTTTTTTTTTTTTTTTTAGTAGCCTACATTTGGCCAAAGTCTAGAAAAGATGATGCTGTATTGGCTGTGACTAAGCTCAGCGGGTTATTGGCTGTTACCAGATCTCTCTTTTTTTACTTTTCTTTTTGAGTAAAATAAACGCTCTACTTTATTATTATTATTATTATTATTAGGCAAATTATAGGCAAAGACAATTGTTTTTTAAAAAAAATAACATTATTAACCGGTATTTCTTCCACACGAACCGGTTTCGGAACGGTAATAATATTAGAGGAACGCAGGAACAGAAATGTTAAAATATCAATTATGCTTGGAGTGAAGCAACTAAATTTTTTTTTTTTCGTTTTCAAGCCCTGGTTCAAATATAGTCAAAACATACTACAATGTGCTAAAATCTGCTCAAAACTTTTAGTTCAAGAAAGAAAAGAAAGACTGTTTGTTAGACATATTTATGTCTTGTGTATTGTCTGTGCTTTTGTTGGCAAATATTTTCTTAAACATGTAAAAAGGAAAATATTCACTCACTCCTTGACTCTTCTCTCTGATGATCTTTGCCTCCACCTCCCACTGCGGTCGTCCATCTGAAGAAAGAAAACAACACACGTGGCAACAACATATTAGGACAGCTAACATAAACAATGACCAGAACTGAACTCTTTGTGCCAATATTTGCCCCTCAGCACCATCATCATCATCATCATCATCATGTCTTCCAGCCCTCCACAGAAGCTTTAGAGATTAAGGTTACAAATAGCCAATCAGCCAAGTTTCATCAGGTTCAGAGGGGAGCTCTACAGCTGCATGTTTCTACAGGTGCTCCTGCACCGAATCCAGAGTGAAACTTGATAAATTGTGCCTTGCCTTGAGAATAATAAATTGATAAATTGAGTTTGCTTGCAAACGATAAGCCTTTTTCCACATAGTGAACAAGGCTCAAGTGCCCGAATAGATCAAAATGTCAGCTCAATGCAGAAACTGCATACAACACTGACCTGACCAGGAAAAATTAATGACCTTAAATTCTCCTAAGAAAGAGCGCTAGAAATGTTGGAGCTGTATGAGCAGAAGGACTTCTTAACAGCGGGCTACTTGAGAGACTTTTTAATGAAAATCAGATCAGTCTCACTCGGTTTGCCCTTGCTGACAGGAAAATAGAAGTTGATTGGGCTCTAAACAGGTAATGATGTCATTTGTAAAGCCGTTAAGGGTTTTAGAGAAATGTGCGGAAGAACATTATTTATTGTTGAATCATGGCAAGATGCATGGAATAACTTTCTTCATGGCACAATGCCTCCACGTGCTGACCGTGGAGAGGTGCAGGATCTCTGGGAAACATGCTGTCATCTCAGGTTTTTCCTTTGCCATGAAGCTAATCAACTGCGCAGACAGAAAATGGAAGCCAAGGGATCAGAGCCAACTGGTTAAGACTGATCCTGGAAGGAAAAATTGTCACTTCATGGATAATAAATTACATAAACTGCACAAACAGCCTGACACAGGTCTAATTTGCACTCTTAAACACATTACCAGTTTTGAAGTTAGTGCTTGACATGTGTCTAACATGAGTCAAACAGCAGTATAATCCCAAGAATGTCTAAAATGAGTAATTTTGCATGTGTAATGATCATGAGTGGGTACATATGCGTATATATTATAAAAAAAAAAAAGGGTAATGTAGAGGGCAGTGTTTAATGACTGTTATCAAAGTAAAAACACCGCTGCGAGCTGTTTGGTAATCATCTGGTGCATTACACTCCAGAGACTGCTGTTTACACCAGGTTACTGTATAGTGTCTCAACTCCCTTCTGTGTCAAAAGGCATTTTGCTAATATGAGAATGACCTTGGTTGCCTGTAACTTCAGCAGTAGTAGTTCAGCAGCAGCACATGTTGACATTCACTGGACACCGAAGAGGGCCCCACATGAGGGCAGGTTCAAACAGGAACCAGACTGACAAAGCCCGGTGACAAGCATGCACGCTGTCCTAATTCTTCAGCCCAGGAACACTGCTGTTCTGTTATTACTACTATGATAAACAAACTCAAGAAAAATAAACTTCTGGCAAAATCCTACAAAGCTTTTATGTGTCATTATGTGGAATTAAATATCCTGCTGGCAAGCGTAAACGAGCATCAATTGAAACAGATGGTTAATGTAACTCTTCATTTACAATTTCCTGAATCATTAATTATAAACACAAAACCCTTTATTTTGTCAGCTTTCCTGTGTCTGATTTTTTCGTAGTTAACACTTAACTGTACTTAATATTTTATATCTGCCATTTATATTCTCATTGTAACCAAAACAAATGAATTAATCTTTTGTAGACTAAGTGGAAAAGGGTTTTAACCCTGTAAAGCCTGACTTATGAAATAACAGTGGAATTGAAACTTAGGCAAAGTTACATATAAATATATTTTAAAAAAACACAAAGATGCATGTGTTTTGTCAAGTATCATATTTGATACATAGGCTTATGGCATATGAAATAAGAGAAAATGGAGCTCATAATTGAAGAAAAAAAAAAAAACATTTTATCCAGAGGACCAAAGTCAGCAGAAATATTCGATTTGCTGCAGTTGCTTATATTTATATGATCAAAAAGTAAATAAAAGTTCTGATAACTAGTAAACCATGTAAGTCAATGAGATCTTTATATCAGTATAAGCACAGCATATTTTTGTCTTGAAATTTAAAAGCTTAGTTTTATGAACAAAGCTATGGAGTTTGTTTTTGTAAGGGAAAAACAATGTAATACAACGCGATGATTGAGAGATGTACAAATAAACATTCCACAAAAGTCTCATGTCTATGATTTGATACTTGTATCTTAACAAATTTTTAAGCAAAAGTATATTAACATAATTTATTTAAAAAATGTGCATGGAAAATCAAGTAAACCTAAGATACTTCAGTCCAATAAGTAATCATCTTGAAATATTACTTACAATATAAAAGGTACTGTTGCGTTTACATTACAGAAATGATCAAAGATTTCACAGCAAACTATTCTGTCAAGTTTCTGAACATGGGGGCAGTTCAAACTTTGCTATCTAGTTCTATGGTTGTCCAGGTGATTAAAAACCTGAACCATCTGTGTGCTTAACTATATATCTATCCATTCAACAAATCAAAAATGAGTTACAAAGTCTCAGGACCACCATATGGGCTACTCATTTAGACACAATTCATCTAATTAATGTAGATACAAAAATCACTCAATTAGATATGTGATCTGTCCAAATTAGACCTACAATTATCAGTCCCCTCCCCTTCCTCTCACACGTCCTGGTTTGTCCCTTACCGCTAAAGTGGCCCCTAGAGACTGAGACCTCTAAGATGGACGGCTCTGTTCCAGTCCACAAAATGACTTGCCTTTTGTCTATAGTTTGGAGTGAATTGTGGATATAACTTGAGGTGTTCCAGACTGTAGTCAACGATCTTACTTATATTTTAATTAAAAAAAAAAAAAACTCTGAATAAACTCAACTTGTTACTATTGGAGCAATGTCAGTTTTTGAAATAGTCTCAAAATATTATAATACTGCATCTTAATGTGGCATGTTGTCATTTCATGTGGCATGTTGTCAATTCAAAAACAAAGTAATTTTTTTTTTCTCAGTAACCCTGTCACTGCACATTTTCACTTTCTGAAAACATATTTAATGGCTTACTGCAAATAGGGCATCAGTATTTGTCATCAGTAACCAACAGTTTATGTGAGGCTGCTACAGTAGGTCAGTATAAAGTACAAGACCAGTGTCACATTACCGCAAGTACCATTAAAAACATATTCGATTTCAATCAAACACATCTGCAGAACACGTTCTCTGATGAGCTCCTGCTTGAAAAGAAATTAACTTTCCTCCAGAGCTGCTCAAGGCCAAATATAATTTCCACCCTACTTGTTCTAGCATCTCAGGACTTTCCATTTTTATACAATGCAACAAAAACATGGGTTATCACCATACCGGATGCCTTGAGGGGTTGCCACTTTACAGGGAGCCAATTAGAGGAGAGGTAAGTTCCAAATGGTGTTTCTCTGAGTCAGTTTGTTGGGTTAGAACAGCCCTGTGTGTTCATGTGTAAACTCCAGTTGAGTGAGTCAGTGTGTCATTGTCTCAAACTAGAAACACACAGGCACACACATAAGGCAGGCCAAGACTCGTATTCCCAGAATGCCTTTCATTCATTGCCTTCATCTGAGGCTGGTCCTAACTTGTACTTCATTACTTACAAACGAGCAATGGAAAAAATGAGCAAGATAGAAAAAGAACGAGAGGGAAAGAGTGAGAAGAGTTGCTTATCGAAGAATTTAAACGAGAGCACACAAGTGATACGAGAAAGAGACAAGGAAAAACTGAATTTCTACCATGCCTGATGTTATGAAGAGTAAGAGAGTGAATGAGAGAGAGAAAAAATAAATAAAAAAGGAAGTTAAAAAGAGGGATCGTCTGCTGGAGATGACAAACAGTCTCTGAGGGCTGTGTTCTTAGTGTAAAAGGTCTATTTCAGCTCACAGTGAGACTCAAAGGATCACAAAAGTCGATACAAACAGAGCGCTGTTGGGGATCATGACACAGACTAACTCCAAAAAGTCAGTCTAATAAAGCCTCTTGAAAGCAGAGTGACTGAAAGCTGAGGCTTCAGACTGACAGCCACATGGCAGCCGTGTGTGTCGAACGGGAGAGAAAGAGCAACCTGAAACAAATGAGCTTCGGTCATCTGCCAGGTAGATGTAACTAGCAACATTCAAAACTAAACACATTTAAAATGGACTACTCTGTGGGTTGCTTTAATCTAGTCAATTAATCTCAATGAAGCTCTGAATAATTATGCTGGTTTCAGGTTCATCTGGCACCAAATGCATTTCTTGGGGTTGTTCACATTGTGTTTCACTTGTTTTCAAAAACAGCTACATGGTTTCAGAGAACAATTTGTGGGAAAACATTAATTTAAGCCTGTGTATTTAATGTATTAAAGGTATTTAGTATGACACTTTCTAATATATGTTGTACGTGTTACAGTTAAGAATAATAATAAATAAACTACACTAGACAAAAACACATTTTAGATTTCTTGCCATTTGTAGAAATATAATCAAGTCATATTGACAAATATTTAACTGACTTTTTTGTTTTTTAATGTAATATAATTGGATATAATGCAGCAAGGCACTCAATTATGTGAATTTTGGGGATTTGTACTAAAATGTTCGGGTACGTCTGTTATAGTGAATTAGAACTTTTTATTTTAATCATTAAATTTTTATCAATTAATCAAATTAATAAAAAAAATATTTTAATTACATGAAAAGCAGATTGATTAATTAAATTAAGTAGTTGATTAGTAGTTGACTGTGGCCTTACAAAAATATTAAATTGTTAAATGAATCAAGTACAGATGGTAATATAACCAGGGGTGCACATAAATGGTCCGCAGGTCCGCATGCACGACCAAAATTAGAAATGCGCTGTGTAAATTAGTTCAGAACGCGCGTTTGCATACCATCATGGCTGACAGCTGTTAATGCACAATTACCATTTTAGATCAACAAACTGTACTGTATAAGATTTCTATTCAAACTGAAAGCATAAATCTAGGTTAACGTTTTCAAAGCACAATGCAAAACTGTGACATTTCATTCACTGATGCTCTACAGTCGGCAGCACTAAACCCGGAAGCGCATATGCTTACTTGCCGGTAACCGCCAAAATAAAATCTTGCTGATTTTAAGTTTGAAATGAAAAATTCTAATAATTCAAATTCAAAATAACAATTATGGTTCAAATTAAAATAATAATAATAAAAAAATAATAAAAATATTAGCATTTTATTCTTAAGTTTACTATAAAATATTTGTTTTTGTATTTAATACTCCCTTTTATTTAAAATAAAATAGTATTATCACACTTTATTATTTAGTTTATTATTTTATTTAAAAAATAATAACAAAGTGCAATAATATTATCAGTTATTAATTAATTTTTTATAGTTATATTTGATGGGTCACACCATTTGCCGTGTGAGGACCAAACCAAATCTCCAGGTTCTCATATGAGAACCAGGCAGAAAAACTTTTGTGCACCCCTGAATATAACAATATATAACAAATCACACTCTTTAAAGGTTCAACAATATATAGGTAAGCATTTTAATATACAACTTTGGTTGAACAAAAAATCCTTTATAAAAAATGCATTATAATGTGCTTTATTTAAGACGACATATCATAGTGCAAAAATATGTTAAAAATCCATTATATACACAGGCTTCAGTGAAATCAATATTTTTTAGATAAGGAAACACAAAGTATGTCTTGCACACACAGTAAGCTATGAACTGTTTTGTGTCTTGGATCCAGCGAGTGATCAGCAGTGTGCCTGCAGCCAGAGCAACCCTGCTGACCTCTGAGTCATTCTTACAGCAGATGCTAAGGTCTACAGGTGAGCTCTAGAACAACAGTGACACCCCACAATACAGCCAACCATAAATCTAGCCTCTGTGTGTGCATGGACAGACAGGGAGAACATATGGGCACGTGTTTATGGAGTGAGCGCAGTGTGGATGTAGGTGTGTGCAGAGTGCATTTGTGTGTGTGTGTATATGCATTTATGGAGTGAGCACTTGCTTGAGTGCAGTGGTGTTTGTGTGTGTAGGTGTGCATGTGTGTTAATGCTGAACTGCACTCACACATATGGACACGCACAAACGCACAGTGTCCCCAGAGGAGAAGGGAAATCGTGGGAGGTCAATATGCTGATAAAGTGAAGATAAATCACTCTGGTTTGACAAGAAACAATCAAATTCCACTCTCAAATGAGAAGTGAGAAATCGAGACTCCCTCACATTTTACCCATCGCTCCAGTTTTACCAAAGCCAGACAGATTTGAACTAAAAACCACCTGATCTTGCCGTTTTTAAGAATAAGGCTGGTTTAGCTTCACTAAGACAGATTAGTGCAGTTATAATTGTGATCCTTGAGGGTAAGACAGATGACGAGGCAATATTTGCTCACAGTGAATGATGAAGACATTTGTAGTGCATACTCAGCTGTGCTTGCAGAGCTTGCAGCAACCTGCTAAAAGGAATTAGTACTAGCCAAACGCAAGTAACGATACTAAGTGGAGGGATCTAATATCATCCTAAAAGAGGTTAATTTTGATATAATGACCTGTTGACTGTACATTATCCAGCTTAGTGCATAGCTACTTAACTAAATAAATAAACAAATGGATATGAAATATTGATTTGCCTTTAAATTATGTATAAATTGAGAAAAATATCTGCAAAGAAAAGGCTCAAGAGATATGAAACTGGCTATATAAATTTAAATTGTTTGCCTGGAATAACAATTAGTTATAACTTGATTCTTAAATATAAGTTAATATAATGGAATTTAATAATTTTCTTTTTACATGAATGTTTACATGAAAAATGAAAAAAATACTTAATAAAAATGATTAAATAAAAATGATGAGAGCCAATACATGAAGAAAAGAAGCTCAAATAGCACTTGAACCCCACTGATTCTTACCAGGACCTTTCTCCAGAAAAATGACCTTTGACTCTGGGAAGATGTTGGAACCAGTGATGACCATTTCCTCTCCTCCACTCACCGGGCAACTGCTAATACTGGCTTTCTCGACCTGAGGTAACTCCTGTGCTGAGCGCTGGGCTATTTAACCACAAATACAGATAAGACAGTAATTCACATTAGACATGTAATTTTATATATATATATATATATATAAAAATTCACTCTCTCAAATATATTTTTCTTCTGTGTGTGTGTATAAAACCTACAGCACTCCACTGGAATTGAAGCAGCCTGCAGTGAGACCACTTTTCCATTGGGTTGTGGGATGTGAACCCGGAACACCACACGGACCCGAGTGTTTTTCCGTCCAATATCAGTTTCTCCTTTCCTCAGCTCAATGTCAGAGTTCCTCAACTTCAGGATCCCAGCACAATCAATACTGACAAACACAGCAGGAGAAACACTGTTATTATCCATAACAGTTCCATCATCCTCTCTGTCCAGCAAAATGGTTTAAATGATTTCTAAGTCACTTTCTGGATTTATACTCTTTTCACAGAGTTAATAAATGTCCGATAACAAGCAGTATATTTTCAATTGAAATGTACATTAAAAGCTGGCACAGAAATCAAAGTTTAAGCTGTGCTTATTAAAAATGGCAGATCTTACTGTTTTCAATCTGAAATTGTTATAAATCACATACTTTTGTAAATGTATTTTGTACTGTAAATAGATGCAATTTACAAACTGTTCATAAGTTTGTAGTCAGCAAGATTTTTTAAATTCCTTTATTCAGCAAGGATGCATTAAATTGATAACAATACTTAATTACATTTATTTAAATTTTTTTATGTCAAATGAATACTAAAAAAGCATCTATCACTGTTTTCGCAAAAATATGAAGCAGCATAACAGTTTTCAACATTGATAATAATAATAAATGTTTCCTGAACACTAAATCAGAATATTAAAACTTTTTTTTGAAGGATCATGCAACAGTGAAGACTGGAGTAATGATGCTGAAAATTCAGTTTTGCCATCACAGGAATAAATGACTTATTACTTATTACTTTAATAAATTACTTATAAATTACTTAAAATATATTAAAATAGATATAAATGTAGGCTTGAAAATCCTACGGATCTCAAACTTCTGGACAGTAGCGTATATGTGATAAAAGAGTGCTGATGTGTGTGAGAAGGTTTCATTCTACTTGTGAATGACACATTTTTGAAAATGTTTTTACTAACATAGGAAATCAACTTGTGATGAAACGTGAAGAGTTTCTCATGATCTAAAAGACTTATATTTAATCCAAATCCAGTAATGTCAAAAGTTTTCTGTTAGGCTTAGGTTTAGCAGTAGGCCAGAGTAAATATCATTTGTGTGTATTTCACTGAATTGTGGAGACCAAGTTTCTTAACCTTAAACAGTCTACACTGTGATGAGCAGCTGACAGTCATTACAAGGACAATAACTTCATTCTGTACTAAATAATGAAGAAGTAAAAATAGGCAGGTTGGGGGATATAAAACATAAAAAAAAAACAATAGTCAGATGGAAAGTCCTCACCATGATAGAGAAACAAGTGTGCATTTATGTTTCTGTGTGTGAGAGTGAGAATCTAGATTGATGTTGAAATGAAGAGCTGTTGGCAGGTACCTGGCAGACATATTGTTTTCAGGAAGGAGAGGAATCTCGAGAACCTTTGTGCTGGCGATGATAATTTCCTGGCTTGCGGTAGCGACAGTTTTTCCTGTTATGCGGTGAACCTGATAGAATGCGTGCGGCCTCAAATAACGGTCATCTGCTGTCCCGATGAACATCTGCAGGTTCACTGGCTTCTCATTGTAGCCAACGAGCTGTTAAAAGTGAAGAGATGAGATATGCTCATTTTTATTTCCATGAAAATAAAAAAGTTAACTGTTGTAGGATGAGCAGAGATTTTTGAATGGTCCTAGACATTCTGACACATGAACTACTATGAAAACTACAAAACAATGATATGAAGCATGACACAATAAATTTTAAAGGTAAGATGATTGCTCTGGAACTATATATATATATATATATATATATATATATATGCATTTCTTCTGAACATTACACAGAAAAAAAAGGCCAAAAGTGTGCTTCAAGCCTAAAAACCCAAAAATAAGTTAGCTTGTTTGCACTTTTGGTCAATCGTCCCAAAGTTAAGTGTTTATTTTATTTTTATTTTTTTTTTTGGAATGGGTTTTCGGCTAAATGTCTGAATTAAGGTCTATGGTTAACACATGCTTAAGTATTCTACAGAACACAAAATTCATCAGTAATGCCCTTCTCATGGATTTTCAGAAATTGTTGTTGGTCACAGATTAATTTCCGCAATAATCCAAAAGACAGTGGAAAAATCCTATGTGATTTTTTTTTAAAGGGAACCAGGGTAATGGTAACTTCCGGGCTGGTCTACAAAATGATGTCATCCCTACAGCACTCTACTCCTAAACTCAGATATTTTTGACAGGCTATATTGATCTGGAAGCAGTGGACATCCACCATGTCAAATGGCAATATTATCAATTTGCAACACAATTATTTCTGCCAATGCATTTCCATTCGAAGAACCCTGCATATGTGCAATTACTTCCCAAAACCTCATCCATGCACATCATTTATATCAGACATTAGCCCACTTTTTCCAAGACGAAAACACACTCTAGCTAGTAATTAAAATCCAGACAGAACAATAAAGACACGTTTTTGAGCCAAAAGTAAAGAGAAAGAAAAAAAAACAGAAACCGAATTGAAGGAAAAAATAAATGAGAGGGTAGAAAGGTGAGAAAAGAAAAACAAAATCATGAAAGATATTCTACTTCTGCTGCTAAAATAGTATAAACAGGACTTTCGTCTTTTGAAAATGGAAATAGGGAAGTCTAAAACCCATTGAAACAAGTCTTTTGCAGAACAAAAAGCTTTTACAGAAACGGTTTCCTTCCTGGTGCTGCACATCAGGGTGTCCGATGCAAACCTCAGTCAGACACAGGGTGTCCAGTGTGCCAATGCAATGCCCCATCCAGTAGTATGTACACACGTTTGACCTGCCAATAAGCTTCCCAGACAGATGGGGAGTTCACAAATGGAGAGGAGCTATTTCGCTGGGAGGGTGTTACTTAGGTTGAGCACACAGGCTCCTAACAATCTCTCTACTGTTGAAATGTTATGCTTGGCAAACACTGACCCAATGCAGCAAAAGAGAAAGAAACTGGGAATGAGAGCAAAAAAGGAAGGGAGAAAAAGAGAAAGAGAGACAAAGAGAGAGATGACCCAATCACAGGTAACAGAAGGACCAAGCCAACCATAGCAACACAATAATGAGAAAAACATGCTTCACATATAAACTGACAAGTCTTGAGAGTAGAGCCACATATTTGTGGAAAGGGGAAAAAAAAAAAAGGGAATCAGGGAACAACGGAAGACTTGGATGGTGGTGGGATTTGCTTCATGTAGTTCCCCGGACAGCATGGTTTTATTACACTTGGAGACATACATACCTGGGAAAATTATTAAACCAAAAGGGAATGCTTAGTTTCAAAATATTTATGGTAACATTTTACAATAAGTTATATGTATGTACAACCTTTTATTAAATATTAACTAAAGTACTATGAACTAACATGAATTAACAGTAGTTTATTTTATTATGTTAATAAAAAAATTGCCTTCATTTTATAATTCTGTAAAAAATTAGTTGTTTATTTTTAGTTCATGATGCATTTACCAATGTTAATCAATTGAACCTTACTGTAATGTGTTACAAAGGCTACTGTTTTTCTAAAGTAAATTATATAGCTTTAGAAAACAAATGGCATTTCTAAAAAAAAAAAAAAAAAAAAAAAAAAAAAAAAAAAAAAAAAAAAAAAAGTTAAATGGAGCATTATGGGTCACTCTTCAAAAGCTTTGCCTCTTCCTTTTCTTTAAAGTGCCCCTATTATGGGTAATGAAATTTTGGTTTTGGGAGTCCCCAACAACAGGTTGACATGCATGCAAGGTCAAAAAACACTTTCATTGTCTTAAAATATGGATTTATTTTTTCCCTTTTTGCTCAATGACTCCCAAACAATTCGTTTAACGATTCATTTTTCCAAACTCCTCCTTTGCGTGACGCTAAACTGCGGTGATTGGTCTACCGCAGTGGTTCTCAACTCCAGTCCTCAGGACCCACTGCTCTGCACATTTTGTTTGTTTCATTTATTTATTGTTTATGATTCATATCATCAGCTCATTAGGAGAGAGATCCATGAACTGAACTGAGTGTGTTAGATTCAGAAACATTCAAAATGTGCAGAGCAGCGGGTCCCGAGGCCTGGAGTTGAGAACCACTGGTCTACCGCATGCAGCGCAAGTCAATAACAGAACGCCCATCACCATTACTTAGCCCACAGCTCAGTGGTAAACACTCAAACAGCCATGTTATATGTGTTAGCTCAATGCAGAATCATATTGATAAAGCACTACAGTTTGTACTAGGGCTGCACGATGTGTCGTTTAAGCATCGATATCGCGATGTACGAATCCACGATAGTCACATCGCAGGATGTGCGATGTAGGCTGCCGTAGCTGATCCGTTATTCATTAACCGTACGGGACAGCTGCTCCCCGGCCCTTGACGAATGTGATTCGCGGAATAATTGCACAGCTTAACCATCATAGAATGAAAGTTTATCATTTGCATGTGTTTTTAAGTCCTGTCAGTTTAACAGGGCGCATATAAGAACGAGCAGAGAGCGAGCGGGGGAGGGGGGGGGGGGAGAGAGAGAGCGAGGGCGCAGGCGGGAGGGGTGAGCTTAACTTTATTGTATTAAAACGAGCGCTGTGTTGCTCTCTCTCCCTCGCGCATATTAATCAAAATCAACTGACACGATGGTGTCGAACAAAAAAAAAAAAAAAAAACTATCCAAAAAAACTATGTGTTGTCAAATCTTGTGCGATATCCTAAACTGCCGAGATAATTACACAACGCGTGCCGTACACGTCTGATTCGCGAACTAATGATTCATTTGAACCGATTCAATTTAATGAATGGTTTAAACAACTGACCTGTCCAACACTGAACTCACGAGACGTCTGAATTGGTCTATAAAAAGTATATCTGTAACACTTTACAATAATGTTCTATTTATTAAACTATTTAACTACATTATTTAACATTTACTATTAATAAACTGCACTTCTACAACATTGTTAATTTCAACATTTAGGCTATAGCCTTCATTGTTGAAATCAAAAGTTGTACAGTATTTGTTAACATTAATGCACTGTGAAGTAACATTACCAAACAATGATCAGCTGTGTTTTTATAAACTAAGATAAACAAAGATTAATAAATATAGTAACAAAAGTATTGCTCGTGGTAAGTTCATGTTAGTTAATATGTTAACAATTCAAACCATATCCTAAAGTTACAAACAAATAAGTACTTAATAATTAATACTCTAATTTAAATAATGCTCTGATGTTTAAATCATAGTGTGCTCACCCCATTTTTGTTTGTAAGAAAAAATTAGATTAGATTTCATATCGCAATATATATCGCAGAAAAATAAAATATCGCAATGTCATTTTTTCCCAATATCGTGCAGCCCTAGTTTGTACACTAATGTATTGCGCTATTCTTTATCAGAACTACAAGTAATAACAATGACAAACATTCACACTTTTCATCCATACATTTCTAGACAATTGCGAGTGAACAGATATTGCTGTTAGACAGAGACCTACAAGCTGCACGGATCAAACACAATACACACAACTATATAAGTATTTTGCATGCTACAGTAGGCTTCAGAGTACATGACGGCAAGTTTTTAAGAGAATTTCTCCACTTTCAGAATAAAAATATCCTGATAATTTACCCACCCCCATGTTATCCAAGATGTTCATGTCTCCCTTTCTTCAGTCACAAATAATTTATCAGTCGCAACTTCTATAATGAAACAATCTGTCATTTTCTTAAAAAAAAAAAAAAAAAAATTATACACTTTTTGGTCGTCTTTTCGCGGGTGTGCGCGCACAACAAGTGGGCGGGCATAAATATGCTAATGTTTCAGTTTGACGTCACTTTGAAACAGCTAAAGACTCATTTTAAAAACGACTTGTTTTCATGACTCGGAATCGACTCTTTCTTTTGAAAGACAATAACTTTATACACGGTGCACTTTTAGATTTAAAACTTTGCAGGATGTTTTCATTCACTTAGAGCTGTGTTACACACTGCATGAAAGGTTATTTTCAAAAATCCATAACGGGGCACTTTAATGCTTTTCCATCAAGCGCGCTTGTTTCTGTGAATGCTGAGAACTGTGAGGTGAACTGTCCTCTGCAGACAGAGACCTTCAGGCAGAAGGGTCAGGACTGAATATACATTCTACATTTTGTGGTCTTGCTCTGGCTCAGGGCATTGAGACAGTGGGGGATTCAGAAGCAGAGGTTATGTTTATGCTTCAAGACCTGAAAAAGGTGAAGGGCTCAACTGAAATGAACCATGACCCTGCCAACACCGTGTACATGTAAGATGTATTTCAGTGGTGAGAGTCCACCACCCCTGGTAACAGTTACTAAACCTACTGGACACTTAATTCTCATTGTGTGTGTGTGTGTGTGTGTGTGTGTGTGTGTGTGCGCGCGCAAGGAAAAACAAAACACTACTGTGTGTGTGAAATGGGCTGCTAGATTCACATAAAAACTAGCTTAAATTACACTACCATTAAAAGCTTGGGGTCGGTAACATGTTTTAGAAAGAAGTCTTGGTAACACTTTATTTTAGGGTTTCTTAACTAGTTGCTTATTAGCGTGCATATTACTAAAATATTAGCCATTTATTAGTACTAATTAAGCACATATTAATGCCTTCTTCTACAAGACCTTATTCTACATCTCTAATCCTACCCAATACTTAAACTTAACAACTACCTTACTAACTATTAATAAGAAGAAAATTAGGAATTTATTGAGAGAAAAGTCGTAGTTAATAGTGAATAAGTGTTCCCTTTTCTAAAGTGTTACCGAAGTCTTTATTATCAAGATTATTACCAAGGTTGAAAACAGTTGTGCTGCTTACATTATTATATTTTTGTCACTTTTCATTAATTTAATGCATCCTTGCTGAATAAAAAAAAAATGTAAGAAAAAAATCTTACTGACCCCAGACTTTTGAATGGCTGCTCTCTAGTTTTATTTATTATTAATATTCAATACTCTATTGGTAAGTGACTGGATCCTGAAGAGTAGACATTCCATAGCATAATGGAGCTAATAAATACATTTTGATGAAAGATTACGAAGATAAACATTTCTGTTTAGAATAAAGTGCACTGATGAATCATGCACAATAGGACCAGGAACATGTATTATTAAAGTAAACAGTGTTAACTCTGATTTCATGTTCACTTTAAGATCACCAAATACATTCAATTCAATCTAGAATGTTGTAGAATAAAGTATGCAAACCCCCTAAAGGTGATGATACACGAGGCAACTTCTGAGCAATTTTGCTTGGCAATGTTGCAGTCAACTAAGAACCAGGTGAGACACAGGGTCCACGGCTGATCTAAAGTATCCAGATAAAAATTTGATGCCCATACTCAATGGGAAATTGCCTAAGCAACATTGCTCAGAAAAGTTGCCCTGTGTATCATCACCTTAACGGTCAGTATGATGCACTATAATGTAAAATCACTTTACAAGATGATACATCAGGCCATGAACATTTATGACTTTTGGAAATTCCATGAACATGCTGCAGCCTCAGCAAAGTTTCAGAGCGCTGCCACGGCTTCAGTTTCAAGACATTTTGAGCAGCAACAAGGCGCCACATCCTCGAGGAGTTTCTGAAGGCCTGTGGCTCAGCCTGTCGCTGACTTCAGCACAACCCCTGCACTCTTTCTCTCTCTCTCTCTCTCTAATTGCCATTCAAAAGATTTTGCCAACCACCCCTATTCCAACCATTAAAGTGAAAGAATGACAGCTGATCTTATTTTCTATTTGCCTGTAGTCATAGGTGGAAATCTTGGGGGGGGGGGGGGGGGGTGCTGGGGGTTGTGAGGGTGGTCTCCCCTAATAATATGATTAAAAACCATGCTGTGTATTGTAAATAACAATGTTTTATACTTTAAATAATTGTAGCAAAACACAAAAGAGGCAAGAATGTATTTAAAGTTTAGAAACATTGAGTCTCCCCTCCCTTGCCTCACAGTGCTTTGGTCCAATTGCCTGCTTTTCTCTTTTACATCACCTACAAACACACGAGTCCGGTGAGAGAGAACAAAGTCAATAGTTGTGAAACTCCAGTAAGTAAGGCTGTCAATGCTATTTTTTTCACTTAAACATCAGATGAAGTGATTATTTTCACTTTAATACAGACGATGCCAATGTATTTTTTGATGAGTCCGGTATGTTAGTAATAATAACGTTACCTGCTTGACGGAAAGGATTCCCAGGTTTTCAACACAAAACCCTCGCAATAGCTACTCAAAACTAGCCCAAACTAAGGGGGGCCCTTGTAAAAATTGCATTCCAGGGGCTAAAATACACGTTATTGGGGTCGCTTCAACCCACGGACAAGAAAAACAACTCATGGCAATTCCACGGGAAAACTGTGGACTTGGCAACACTGTGACAGATAGTAATGTCTACAATGGACACGAGTGCTGTCTATTTGGCATGTGTTACACTAATAGTAGTAAGGATTTCCTCTGTGTAAACATATCCTTTCAAGTACAATTTTAGCTGTATTATTTGTGTCCCCTCCAAAAATTGCTCTTGAGAAATTTTATTTTATTGTCCCCCACAACTGGTAGACGAAATTTACACCCCTGCCTATAGTGTGTTTAAATACAGTATGTTTATCCACCTTTTTTCAAAGCATTAGCCACTGTAGGGAAATAACGAGAAGAATAACAAAGTGCAGTAAACAGTGAAACTGTTTGCACTACAAACCACTGTGTACATAATTAAGATAATACATTAAAACAATGGTAAGACACAGCAGTTTGCAATATCAAGCAGCAAAACAAGTTGTTTTGTATAGCTAAAAATAGCTGGAAGTGAATGACACTGGAAGCCAGACCCATTAAATTTACTTACTTACCCACTCTTACGGGAAAAATCAGGTGGATATAAAACACAATTTTCATGTAAGTACGATTTAAAAAAAATTTTTTTTTTCTAAAGTCTCTTCTACTCAGTCAGGCTGCATTTATTTGATTAAAAAGTGTCAATTTCATTGACAAATAAATTTAATCATAATTTTCATCATTTTTTGACCAATGAAAATGAGACTATAACGAAATAAACACTTGTTTTCAATTTATATAAATACATTTTAATAATGTATATACATTTTAATTTATATAAATAAATATGTCTGCTTGAAAGAATGAAGAATATTGTAAGCAAGTTGTTTTAAAGAATGATTATTACTGTGTATAACCATTGGTATTTCATTGAAAAGACTAGTGCTGGGCGGTATGCTGGTATATATCATTATCGCGAAATAAAGTGTCTATCGTTAGAGATTTTGCTATATCGTGTATTCTGTGGTATGCAAATAATCAGCGTAACACATTACTACTAAAACGCTATACACCTTTTGAGTGATAAGGAAACATGCATGAATGAGAAAATAAAGAGTGGGATGCACTTGGTAGAGTTATTAAGTGCAATAAACAGTCGAGCAACAGAAAAGGACAGCAGTTTGTAAGTGTTTTGCCTTGTTTTTCTCATTAGACTAAAGCATGGTCGTTGTTGCTAGGAAACTTTGTTTCATTTACTGTGTTTTTTACCGTGGTAAATACGTGCTGAAGTGGCGTTTGCCTATCGCGGGATTCCCCAGTTTCGGTCTGCTAAATAGTAAGGTGTGGCCAGCTGACTTCAATAACAAATACTGAGGCAAATATAAAAGTGGTTAGTTTCACCGCGGCAGCCCTTGTGTGAAGCATTCTCGTGTGAAGACCGACGAGTGTAAAGACCATTGACTCTACCTGTGCGACTCCACCGAGCAAGGACACCGACAAGGCACTTGAGTACTGATTTTCTCCCCTTTCTTTACTTTTTGTATAGCTTGTTCTCAAATACTTAATTTGATCAATTGTACTCACTATGTGCTTTCAGATCTCAACATTTACTACGAACACTCGGAGAGCACGCACTGTACGTCGGAGGCAGGCCTATCCCAATAATCTACAGCCTGTCCCTCTGACCTCTGCTACTTTACTCTCTATTCCAGTTGGTCTCTGGAACTGCCAGTCTGCTGTGAACAAAGCAGATTTCATTTCTTCTATTGCTACTTATTCCGGTCTCAAGCTCATGGTCCTAACTGAGACTTGGATCAAACCTGAAGACACTGCCACTCCCACAGCCCTCTCCACTAATTTCACTTGTTCCCACACCCCTCGTACGACTGGGAGGGGTGGAGGTACTGGTCTCCTTATCTCAAAAGAATGGAAATTTGATCTTCAACCATCTCTTACAGGTAACAGTTAATTTGAATCACATGCAATTACTATAACCCACCCTGTTAAAATCCACTTTGTGGTCGTTTATCGTCCCCCAGGTCAACTGGGAAACTTCTTGGAGGAGTTGGATGTGTTACTATCAAAAATTCCTGAGGATGGTACTCCTCTGGTACTGCTTGGTGACTTCAACATCCACCTAGATAAACCCCAGGCTGCTGACTTCAACATTCTGCTCGCCTCATTTGATCTCAAGCAAGCATCTACAACAGCAACTCACAATTCAGGCAACCAACTGGACCTTATCTACACGCGTTGTTGCTCCATGGACAACACTTTAGTTGCTCCACTGCACACTTCAGACCACTTCCTCATAACTGCTTACCTCACACTTACTCCTGAAGGGGCACACACTCCACCGTAGGCCACCTTTCCATGGAACCTACGCTCTCGCTCTCCATCTCGCCTATCCTCTATGGTTTCATCCTCACTTCCTTTACTCTCTCAGTTTTCAGCTCTGGACACGAACAGTGCTACTGACATTCTTTGCTCTACTCCAACCTCTTGCTTGGAAAACTTTTGCCCACTGTCATCCAGACCAGCACGCACCACCCCATCTGCCCCCTGGCTGTCCGATGTTCTCCGTTAACATCGCTCTAAACTCAGGGCTGCAGAGAGGAAATGGCATAAATCAAGAAACTCTACCGACCTCAGTGTGTATCAGTCTTTCCTCTCTTCCTTCTCTGCAAATGTCTTCACTGCTAAAACATCATACTACCACAACAAAATTAACAACTGTTCTGACTCTCGCACACTTTTTAAAACTTTCTCTTCTCTTCTATGTCCGCCTCCACCTACTCCTTCATCGACTCTTACAGCCGACGACTTTGCAGTTTTCTTCACAAATAAGACAAGAACCATCAGCAGACTGATGATAACTTCATAACGACTAATACACACTCTCTCTCCTCCTTCTCTCCACTCTCAGAGATGGACGTTTCCAAACTTATCCTTTCCAATCATCCTACTACTTGTCCACTTGATCCTATCCCCACTCACCTCCTTCGAGCGACTTTTCCTATAACTGTTATGCTGATGACACTCAACTCTACTTCTAATTCCAACCAGATGATTCGAAAGTAGCTGCTCGGATCGCAGCCTGTCTGAGTGACATTTCTAGCTGGATGAATGACCATCACCTTCAGCTCAACCTTACTAAGACAGAACTGCTGGTGGTTACAGCTAACCCATCGTTTCATCACAACTACTCTATACAGCTGGGTTTGTCAACAAAAACTCCTTCCAGGACAGCCAGAAACCTAGGAGTTGTGATCGATCATCAGTTAAGCTTCACAGACCATATTGGTACAACGATCTGGTCCTGCAGATTTGCCTTATACAACATTAGGAAGATTAGACCCTTCCTGTCAGAGCAAGCCACCCAACTTCTTGTCCAAGCTCTTGTTCTCTCCAGACTGGACTATTGTAATGCTCTCCTGGCGGGCCTTCCTGCATGTACTATAAAGCCTCTACAACTGATCCAGAATGCACGAGCGAGGGTTGTCTTCAATGAGCCAAAAAAAGCTCATGTTACTCCTCTCCTCATCAGGTTACACTGGCTACCAGTAGCCGCTCGCATCAAATTCAAGGTACTGATGCTTGCCTACAAGACGACCACTGGCATGGCACCAATACTGTATACCTTAACTCACTAGTTCAAACTTATGCGCCCTCCAGAAACTTGCATTCTGCAAGGGAACGATGCCTTGTGGTGCCATCCCAAAGAGGTTCAAAATCACTCTCACAGACCTTTTCCTGGACTGTGCCCAGCTGGTGGAATGACCTCCCAATCTCAATTCGAACAGCTGAGTCTTTACTCATTTTCAAAAAACATCTAAAGACTCATCTTTAGATGAGCAGGGGCAGCTGTGGCCTAATGGTTAGAGAATTGGACTTGTAACCAGAAGGTCACAGGTTCGAGTCTCGGTGCTGGCAGGAGTTGTAGGTGGGAGAGTGAATGAACAGCGCTCTCTTCCACCCTCAATACCCATGGCTGAAGTGCCCTTGAGCAAGGCACTGAACCCCCAGTTGCTCCCCGGGCGCTGGATATATAGCTGCCCACTGCTCCGGGTGTGTGTTCACGGTGTGTTCACTTCTCACTGCTGTGTGTGTGCACTTGGATGGGTTAAATGCAGAGCACCAATTTCGAGTATGGGTTACCATACTTGACAAATGTCACGACTTTCACTTTTTCATCTTTTTCGCTAGCACTTGACCAACTAATACTAGCACTTACCTTTTCTTGTCTATCCTATTCTTGGAAAAAAAAAAAAAAAAAAAAAAACCTTGCTACGGGTTCTGTGCTAGACTAACTGAAAATGGTCATGGCACTTGTATACTGTTGTTGTTCTCTCATTGGTCTTATTGCTACTATTGTTCTCATTTGTAAGTCTCTTTGGATAAAAGCGTCTGCTAAATGATTAAATGTTAAATGTAAATGCAATAAGCAGTGAAAAAGAACTCCATGTGGTGCTCGTGCTGACAACACACACACACACTCACTCACTCACTCACTCACTCACTCAGAAAGCCCCTCTCAACAGCATGCAATCTTGAAAACAGATCTATTTCGTGTTTTATTGGGCTTGAATGGTTAAATACACACACAGTTATGTCATAACACCCATCGTGTGGAGTATTTACGTAAACACATGTTAAAGAAATGTAAAACAGTTGGGTGAAAACCGGATGAGTTTCTATATATTGGATCCGTGCAGTCAGTCTTAAAGTGACAGCAGTCTTATTTACCTGCTGCTGTCTGTCATTATTAATGTTAATAATGTTTGATTGATACATTGAAGACTATGCAGTGTTTTATTTATACACTTTATTCAATTTCTGTAATAGTTCTTACTACATGTTAAATAAACCTAGCCTACTGTAGCAGAATAAATCAAAAGTTTATTTCATATTTATTAGTTCTGTTGCGCTTAATCTGCTTCTTTTTCTTAATTTTAATAACAAAAATAAAATAAAAATAGCTATATTGAGGTACATATCGTTATCGTGAAATAAAATTTCTCATACCGTGAAATTATATTTTGGTCATATCGCCCACCCCTAGAAAAGACCATGCTTTTGTTTCTTTATGACAAGTGGTTTTGTTTAATTTTAAGATATAAGACATGTTATGTGTCACAGCAGTTAAATCTGTGTCTGTATTCCATGTTCAAACCTTGAAATCATTCATGTTAACAGGTTAATAGAGGTTTTATTCAGGAATATATAATAAGTTATAATAAGAATTCTTCTTATAATAATAATAATGCTTAAAACATGCATTACACTATAACTAAACCCATTAGATTTTAGTAGATTAAATCTACTGTAGATTTTGTCGACTAAAATCTTATGATATTTAGTTGATTAAAACTAAAATAAAGCAATTCAGATGACTAAAATATGACTAAAACTAAATGGCATTTTCGTCAAAAGATTATGACCAAAACGATCTACAAACTACCAAAACAAAATTAACACTGATTCAGAAATGCAGTGAAAAATGCAGTAAAAACAGTGAAATAGTATTACAACTTAAAGTATTTAAAAATATTTTTAAAAAATCATTTATTTCTATGATATAATTTTCAGCCGCCATAACTCCAGTTATCAGTGCTGCATTTTCCTTCAGAAATCATTCTAATATGCTGATTTGCTGCTCAAGGAAAAAAAAAAAAAAAAAAAAAAAAAAAAAAAAAAAAAAAAAGGTTCTTGGTAACCATTTCATCGTTCATGACCCTTTAATGAACAGAAAGAAAAGCATTTATTTAAATTTTGTAAAAAATTTGTGACTTTTGATTTAATTCAATTTAATACATCCTTGCTGAATAAAAGTATTAATTCTTTTCAAAAATTACTGAAACCAAACTTTTGAAAGCTAGTGTACATGTGTTAAAACGGTTTTCCCCGTGCCTCTTTAAAAATGGCAATTAGTCATAAAGAGTTTTGTGGATTTAGTGTGATTCATTCTTCAAAGAAAGGGAAATAATTTGTGTTTTGTATGACAACACTTTGTGAAGTGACTACATCCCTGTTCTCTTCCCGTTTATTTTCTATTAAAAGCTAAGAGAAGTGTTCACGTGCTGTGAGGAAAAAAAATACTGGAGACAACAGAAAACAAGCTTAAAAAAACAAGACTCTTGAATGAGAAGCGGTGGTGATGTGGCATGTCTCCAAACACAAGCAGCTACAGGAAACCTCTCATTCATCCTCTCATCACATCTGCAGGCCTGAAGAAATCCACAGTGTGTATTTGTGTGAAATTTCACAAGACGACTATCCATGCACTCCTTTAACCTCCCTTCCCTGACACTGGTTATATTAAACTGCTGACATTAAGGACAGTCACATGTCCCATAGCTGGAATAAAGCTAGCAGGGGCAAAAATAGCCTCCCTGGGTTGCCTTTCATTTTAAAGACTAAAGATGCCTCATTCTGACTGTTTCTCACTGCAGTGCAGCTGAAAGAAACAGAATCAGGTGGTTTAAAAACAGCAAGACACAGCCTAGTGTACACAAAAAGCACGTGTAGTATATGTTTTGGTGTGAAGTGGCATGTTTTGTGCTGTCGTACTTGAGGCTGCATGTTTCATCATGCTTTAACTCCCTTTACACACCCTCTAAACCTTGCATTTCCCATTAAGTTTCACATCCCTTCCCCTATTCTCTTCAGTCACTTTCTCCACTCCTTCTTCTTTCTCCATCTCTTTATTTCTCTCTCCTTCTAACTCACTGCTGGCAAGTTGTTTCCCTGTGTTGGCCTGTGGTTGCTATGGTGAGGGCCAGCCGGTGCTTGTGTGTGCATGCATGACTATGATTGTGTCTGTGTGTGTGTGTATGTGTGTGTGGGTAAACCCGAGGCTGAGGGGGTGGGGAGGACACTCAAGGTCACATGAAAACAGTCAAACACACACACACAAACACAGTGACCTCTGGCTCAGAAACGTGGACTTGTGCTGACATGCTCTCTGTGCTTACTGGACACACCGAGAGGTCTGTTCACCGATGCAGTGTTTACACAACATATTCCTGTGTGTGTCTTTGTGTTTGTGAGGAAGGGAGTGAGAGTGATTGAGAGTGAGAGTGTGTGTGTGAGGGGGGTAAATAGAGGTCTACACATAGAGAGACCCAGGAGGTTGGACAGCCAGTTGTTTAAATAAGGTCAATACACATACTTTCTCTCTCTCTCTCTCTCTCTCTCTCACACACACACACACACACACACACACACACACACACACACACACAAACACCGCATGTACAGTATGAAAGGACTGCTACGACTCTCACACATACACATCAAGTTATAAACAAACGTATACAGTGAGTACAACATTTACCGTGATCTGTACCTCTCTCACCCCTTCCATTCTCACTGTGCTGTGTCCTACTCTACACTCTTCTGTCCACATCAGATACAGCCTCAGGCTACAGTACAACAAAAGCTGTACACACTCAGCCATACACTCATGAGGGTATACAGACAACAGGGTTGCTCCCCAGACAAGCACATTGAGAGCAAAACTTTAACATAGTACACAAATATCTCTGATCAGCACTGAAAATCACCCACTGCGAGGACTGAGGGTCACCAAGGTCAGCCATCTTGTTTTTTTTACAATGATGATATTATTATCTGATACTAAGCCATGTTGCACAAAACAATAAAGCTAATATATTTGTGGAAGGATTAACTGAATGAATATTCTAGATTAAAATCTACAGATTTACCATTGATAATGATTTAGACTCATTTCTCAGTTTGTAAAAAAAAAAAAAAAAAAAAAAAAAAAAATTGACTGCATTTATAATGGAAGATGGCTAGAAATAATGTTTCTATTTTTCATTAAATTAAATGCATTCCTGTAATTTAAATGGTAGAGCATGGAATGCATTAACTGATGAAATGTATACCTTGAAGGCAACATAAGTCACTGTGGATAAAAGCAACTAGAAGATGCATAAATGTAAAGTTTGTTTAACATACATACATACATACATACATACATACATACATATATATATATATATATATACATATATATATATATATATATATATATATATATATATATATATATATATATATATATATATATTATACACACACACACACACACACACACACACATACACACACACACACACACACACACACACACACACACACACACACACACACACACACACACACACACACACACTTCAAGGCTTGTAAGGACAAGGTTAGAGCCTGACTCTTCAGCCTATCAGGCAAGAAGTGGGTCATTTTCAACAATAGGCATGTACAGAATGGTAGCCCCAAGTCAAAATCATTAAGAAAAGTTCTTAACAAAAATACAGGCTTTGCATTTCTGCTTTTAACCTCTCCAGTACAGCTGCCATTAGACGTTTCTTCTCTGAGATACTTGACTGCAATAATTGCCTGCAATAAATGCTTTCAATAGAGTTTAACCAGAATTTCACTTTACCTTTTTTTCTTTTAAAAACACAGGGTAATTTATTTTTTATAAAGCTGGTTTTCACCATGTGTGTTGATTCCACTGAGCCTTTTTATCTACATAAAAGCCCTGGGTGAAAGGTGAAAGTGACTTTCTCTGAGAATAAAACACATGAACAGATCCTACGGGAAATGTAAACTCTGCTGCCCTTTGTGTGCGTCTTTGTGTTTAACCAGTTCAATTGTGATTTCTAACACACACACACACACACACACACACATTCAGGAAAGTCTATGCCAGATGGGTTCAGAACTTCTATGTCTCCTAGCAACAGGTGTGCTGATTTTGGTTAAGAATGAACCCAAAGAGAGTGAGGTGCGGTTTGTAGAGCATTACACAGCATTCCTCGTAGATCTCTGAACTGTGAATTAGCCCAGTCCAAACACTAGCAGTAAACACTGTCACTTTGTTTTGCTGGTGTTTGTCTGGCTATTGTATGCTGCAATCCGCAGCCTTCTGTTATGGCAGCTTGACTTATACACCACTGATAGATACACTTACACACATTTCTTGATTTCACCACAAATCGCAGCTCTGATTTCTCACACAATAACTAGAGTGGTAAAGTGCTGCAGGATGTGCACGTGTGCTTCTGGTTGTAACAATAGACCGTTCATGCCCCAGTGATACAAATTTCACAACCTTCTAGTAACCTTAATGACCTGTGTGTAAGGTCCACCATTCTAATAACTGGCCCATTCCTTACTCTATACTAGGGCTGGGCGATATGGCCGGAAAAAAAAATCCCCGATTTTTTAACAAAAAATCCGATTTACGATTTAAATCGATTTTTTTCCCCCTACTTAAAATCAATATTCAGATGACAAAGAAATTGTTCAAAACAAGTTTTAACTTTATTTTGTTTTGATTTTACCTTCTGGGATTTGATCTGGATTCCCCCTTCAGGTTAAATTGCAATCAGAAACAACAAGCCAAAAAGACAAGATGGCAGGTCCTGCCATTGTAAACCGTGAAAAGGTTAAATAAAATGTAACATAACATTCTTATCATACTGGATACAGTCTGTAAGACTGTCAAAGGTCTTTACTATTTATTTATTTTTTCCATGGGAGCCGCACTGATAGGGCAGAGTCAATCAGAGAGACACTTTTACCGCAAAGTATCAAAAGCTAAATCTAGTCACAAAAAGCATGTCTTTTTATCAATCTGTCATCCCTGATATGCAATGCAATGCAATGCAATACAAAAGGGGCTATCATTCTTTATGATTTACCAGTCAAATTTGTAACTGAGACAAGATGATTTAAAAAAAACAAACAAACAAACAAAAAAAAAAAAGCAGTATTACCTTAATGCTGGAAAGATTATACTAGCCCATCATGCATCTAACCATCCATGTGCACACTCGGTGTTAAGAGCTGTTAAGATTAAAACTGCCAACTCCGCAGTGAGTCAGTGTAATGGACGTAGGACAGAGCAAGTGTAAATATATTTTCTAGTCTATATCTCCATCTTGTTGTAAATAGAGCAGACAGTGTCTAACTGTGCCTACACCGTTAGATAACAAGAATAACAACGGCAGCTATTTTCATGAAAATCAAATACACTTCTTCAGTTTTTGAATTTTAGGTAGGCTATGTTTAATAAGGTTAGATTAATATATTAAATACATTTTAATTAGCCTAATACAATTAATAAAATTAAGAAGAATGTAAGAATTTCGTTTTGAAAAATTGCCATTTATCTGCATGCATAATTTTAGACAATTATCCAAGAATTTCGGTACAAACAGTAAACATTAGGCCTGCTAGATACATTTTATGTCGGAGCGGGATCTGAGCGGGAATTGGTTTATGGCAAGGGTGAGCGGAATATTAACGGGGCGCTTGCTTGGTGTGGCTGAGCAACTGAGTGGAGCGCACGTCCATACAGCGGGAAACGTAGCGGAGCTTCAAGTTCACACCGCTCTGTTTCGCTCACATGCTCTGCTTGGCAGCATGTCTCTACGCGCGGGGGGGTGGGGGGGTTGAGCCCATTCTGAACTACGGGAGCCCTGAGTGGAGCGCCGGCGGATGTTAAAAAGAAAACCAATTTTCATTCAAACAAATCGATGTAAACTACACATTCGAGTTAATCGATAAAATCGATTTATCGCCCAGCCCTACTCTATACATTAACCATTACCTATTGGGCCTCTAAGACGAATGCACAAAGGACAGGGTGGATAGGACAGATTCTTCTGCTTCAGGATGAAACATAGTACTGAAAGCAGCTACAGAAAACAGAGGAGCTGTAGGTGAAGTA
This sequence comes from Cyprinus carpio, assembly GCF_018340385.1. Classification (NCBI taxonomy): domain Eukaryota; kingdom Metazoa; phylum Chordata; class Actinopteri; order Cypriniformes; family Cyprinidae; genus Cyprinus; species Cyprinus carpio. Next base: position 20,376,679 of record NC_056578.1, read on the forward strand.
TCCAGTCAGATCATCCACTCACACACATTCACATTCATTCAATGTTATTATAGTATTATTTATTTACTTATAAAGTATTTATTTTCATATATTTTCAGTTTTCATTTTCAAGTTATTTAGCATTTTTGATTTTGTCATTTGATTTTTTTAAATTTCTATTTAGCTTTGCATTTCTGTTTTAGTTTGCGTAATTTTAGAACAATTTAAAATTAAACTTATTTTATTTCAGTTAGTTCCTAAGGCGACATTTCTTTTTCATTTAAGTTTTTCACTTAACTTTAATATTTGACTTTATTTCCACTTTATTTCATAATGAAATTATTTTAATAATTTTTGTAAACAATTACAACACTCACTCACACAAATTATCTTATAGGTTATAACACTCACTTCAAACAGTCTGTCTGTTGGCCAACTAGGGCTGGGCGATATGAATTTTTTTTTTTTCAGAATGTTTGACCGATTTTCGATTTTTACCACTTTTAACTGGTCAACTTGAAAATATAACTACAACATGATTCAAATAACTTTTTCTTTATTAACCCTCTAGTTAAAGAAATTTATATTTCAAGTGCACCACACATGAAGTTGTCAACATGATGTAAATGTTAAACAAATCACTTGTTAAATATCTTTGCAAAAAAGATGCATGAACTACAACTACATCTTGTACTAACTTGTCTTATACATATTATATGTTCAGAAATAATACAAGGAAAATGTAAAAAAAAAAAAAAAAAAAAAAAAAAAAAACTCAAAAGTCAAGGTATTTCAAATTCAAAACGACTAAAGGTATAACTAAAGGTATAACACCAGTAGACTATTATAGACTATTATGAACAGCAGCTCTCAGCCTGTCACCATGATGCAAGCATGAAATTTAGTAGTTCTTTACAGGCTTTTATTGGATTGCGCTGCTTTTCCATTGTTTTTTTATGTGATCATGGACGCGTTTGTTCATTGGGCTCGCGTCTCATGCATGAAATAGCATTCTAAAAATGCGGTGCTAAAGTTAAAAGAAGTTCAACTCCCATCTTCCTGCATTTTTTCCTATTCCACTGCCTGCGTCGCATCTTTGTCAACACAAAAGCACATTCTGTGTGAATGGCCCTTTGTGGTCCTTCACAGAGCGTGTCACGTGAGCAGTTAATCACGTGCACCGATATGCGGTTGGATCATTCTTTTCGCTTTACTGTTAACATTGACATATTGTCAAAGCGTCTATTTTTAATAATAGTAATATTTCTATTCAAAATCATGATTCCTCAATTTATAAAAAATAAAATTGTGGCAGAACATTAAATTCAAATGAATCTATAAAAATCTGAAAAATCGTCCAGCCCTATGGCCAACCCATTTTTTTTAATCCAGTATAAACTGTTGTTTCGATTACATTTGATGTTTATATGGTTTCTGAGTTACAGGGATATGCAATAGCACTGGTAACTACAGTAACAGAATAAAAAGCATATTTTGTGGCTTTTTATTCTTATAAGCCACTAGTGGCTGTTTGTTCGCCTACTATTAATAGTTACTTTCTTTTTGGTCCATTGGTCAACAATTGTAAACACAGCAAGTGTAATTAAGGTCAGGGGAATTGAGGTATACCTTTATACTCGGAGAGAATCATTTTAAGTTAATTTCAATTAAATTTGATTCACACACTTTTTCATCTCTTATTCTATAATATTCGTTTATATTTAATGATCATACTTCCTCATCCACTTTTTTTTTGGAGGTACTACCATCTTTTGCCTTCTCTGCCAAATGCCCCGTTGTATACATAAAAACACACATACAGCGTCTGTGCTACTTTACACCTCGCATACAGGTGTATGGGTCTGTCCTCCTGGCTAATTGGCAGAGTAAGTGCTGCTGAAGGCAATATGGCTCAGGGAGTCTGTTCACCGTCTCTAAGATCCAGTCACCACAGAGAGGCTCACTCACAGGGCAGATGGAGTCTGCGGTGTCACCTGCTGACGTCACAACAACAGATACTCCACAGTAGCAGCCTAAGACTCCAGCAGCGCATGCCCCAGAAAGCATCATGGGAAACATTATTGTAAACAGCTGCTCGCTGAAAGGTCTGAAGGTATGGGAGATTTTCCATGTGCTGATTTTCCCAAATGGAACCAGGGGGTTTGAAAACTACAATAAAAAATAGTCTTTTAATAAGATACACTGTATAATAAAAATGTATTAGTATATGCAGAAATGAACATTAATTAATAAATGCTGTAAGAAATGCTGTAAATGCATTAACTAATGTTAATTCAGTCCTGAAATTTTCATACAATTCTAAAAGAAATCTAAACCATTTTTACCACCATTTTTACTCAATAAGATTTACCTAAACTGCTCATAAACTACACTAAACAGAGAATACTGAAAAATACAAGTAAAACAAGCGTAATCATAACTGGAAGAGAACATAATTTGATTCTCACTGATGGTATGGTATAGTTAATTTGATTAAAGCCATGATTCATAAATGGGTTAAAGAAGTCATGCACATGTGCTGTTATTCGGTAATGCGATATATCATGGTAATGAATATGCACGATATTGTTATCGTGGGCACTTCTAAATACAGTGAATAATTATACATTACAAATTATTCAGAATTTGGGATGCATTTTAAGAAAACCTTTCCCATCAACTGGTCAACATGCACAACACCGCTATATGCTGCTTGAAAGACCCATGTGTGCTCTGATGTAAACAAGCACACATGAGAAGCACACGTGTGAGAGACGCGCTGAATGAAAGCACATTCACTCTCTGACAGCAGATGGCGCTAAACTGCAGAAAATGCAGCCGTTACCCTGAAAACCCCATAAATAAAGCAGTTTCTACTTTCTAAAACGTATTTAAACAGATTTAAATAGCCATTCAGATTTGTGGATTTGCTATGGTGTTCATCACAGCGTCAAATACTTAATTATTTAGACTTAATAGGCTAATAATTTTCAAACTTTTTTTTACATTTTAATCTGGACTACAACATGCCCTAAATATTGTTTGAAAGTGTTTTGATTCTTTATTGTTCATTCGCACTTTACATTAGTGCTTCATTAGTTAAAGGGGTCATATGATTTTCCTTTCTCTTTGGAGTGTTACAAGCTCTTGGTGCATAAAGAAGATCTGTAAAGTTGCAAAGAGTAAAGTCTCAAATCCAAAGAGATATTCTTTATCAAAGTTAAGACTCTGCCATGCCCCCCTAAAACGGCTCGTTTAAACATGCCCCCACATATCTACGTCAGTATGTGGGAAGATTTGCATAACGCCACCCAGATGTTCACGCAGAGAAAGAAGGCGTACCTTTTATTCTCACTGTTGCCGCCGGTGCCATTTCATGGAGAAGCTGTGCGTTTCATTGTGAAAGTGAAACTACTTTATTTGGCCTTCCAAAATAGCACAATATCCGCTTCATCATGCATAGAGCTGATCCTCGCTGGTCGATGAGGAAATACATCAACTTCGCGCTCACCGTGGACGAAGCTGAGTCCAGCCCGTAGGTTTACATATGTAAAGGATTTGTCACTGATGATTCAAACGCGAATTTTGAGCAGTGCAGAGTAGCACTTCTTGTTTGTCATTTCTCTGATCACAAATGCAGATATGGTTTTATGTTTACACTGCGCGAAATGCATCGTAACGCGTAAAAAGACAGTATAAGTGATTATAATCAGTAATTATGTCCCCACTGGATGCAACAACTGCCTCATTGTGATGGGTTTTATTGTTTTTGTCCTGTCTTGCCGGTGTTCTGACGGGGACACGCCATAACAGTATATGTTTAGCGACGTAACATTTCCATCAGACGCTTGAAACATTCGGCCAATCACAACGCACTGGATAGCTGGCCAATCAGAGCACACCTCGCTTTTCAGAACAATGAGCTTTGTAAAAATCTACGCGTTTCAGAAAGGCGGGGCATAGAGGAGAAACAATAATGTACATTATGTGGAAAATAATGTGTTTTTAACCTTAAACCGCATAAACACATTTCATTTCACCAAATACACAAAATAATGTTCTTTTTAGCAACATCATATGACCCCTTTAATATTAGTTAATTCATTAGTTAACATAAACTGCCAATGAAAAATTCTTCTGAACATTCATTAATCTTAGGTATTCCAATATTTAATAACGTTGTTAAAATCGAAAGTTGCATTTGTTATTTAATGAGGTATACTTATTTATACTTATATATTTTTTATATATTTTAACAAAGATTAATTACTTCTGTAGCAAATGTTTCTAATGCTCATTGTGAATGTTAATGCATTAACTAAGGTTAACTAATGAGGTCTTACTGTAAAGTGATACCTATTGAGCTTTATAGTTCTTTTGCACTTTAATCTCTGTAAAATGTTTAACTTTATATATTTTTCTGTATTGCTTTATTGTATTTAAATATTCAGTTATTTTTGTTATAAGAAAAAAGTTATTGAATGTTTTACTGTATTATGACCACTTTTTTAAAACTAAATTTCAATATCGTGATAAAAGCATTAGCAATTAATCGCAACATGAAAAAAGTTGATACCGGCGTATCCCTAACAATGACACAACACTATTTAGTGAGCACATAAACACACACGTAAGCAGATGCACACGTGGCCAGTTGATCTTCCTGCTGCTATTTATATCATGTGTTAGCACTAGTTTTCTCAGAGAGTTTGTAAACGCATATTTGTATAGATGCCAGTAGGTTATTGTGAAACTTCTTGTTTTCCATACAAGTATTTCTATTCAGTAAAAAAAATACCCATAATAACTATCATATCAATTATAACATGTTAGGACTTGTATCTGTATCTACAAGATAATTTTCCCTATCCATTTAACTCTCTTCTTGTAAAATTATGACCAAAACTTGGGAAAAAAATGTTTAGCCAGGTTTTCTAGCAGAGTAATTCCCTGTGGGTGGACCAGTGTGTGTCTACCACTGAATAGACTTCATTAATGTGAGGTAATTATGCATCCTCAGTCGTAGTGTGAGGGGAAGCGGGGCTACGATGTTAAAGAGTTAGTCATTAATACTCTGAAATAGTAAGAAAGGCACGATCACTCGCACAGCACTGATTCTCATGTGTGTACGGGTGGTTGATGTTTAAGCATTAAAAAGGATGGGAGATAAATCTCAGCAAACATGACATAAAAAATAGGAAAGCGGTTTTGCAAAGGACAACTTAATTGTTTGTATTTTAACTTGCTTTTGTAAAATTTTTCCAGGCTCAATTATGAAAGCACATTTCTTCTCTAAAAATACAGAAGGAACATATCTTTTCTGAAGGAAAGATCTGCATACTAATCGCCAGTCATTAGTCTACTAAAATCAGACTTCTGATGAAGTATATCAATTAGGAAATGTTGTTCATATGTTGAAACACCTGTCTCTTGGACATTTTCAAATAATTTTGACAAACCAACTATGATTAAAATGAATAATTTCCAACTTAAAACGTTTTAAATATTTTTTTACAGATAAAAATGATAATAATATAATGATTATTTTGAACATTCACTACCTCAAAATAATTATAATAAAAAAAACTCAAATTATCATGAAATTATTATTGCATATGGTTTATAATGCAACCAGCAAGTGTTCCGAACATATGGAAGGATTTTATTTCATGGCAAAACAAAAAACAAAAAAAGGTAAATGGGTATTTTTCTATGAACACACATCACACATTATGACCCTCACTACAATAATACCATCTTATGGAAAGAGTGATGTGGCGAAACTTCATCAGATGTCCTTCTAAGATGTTATCTGATCTTCCTAACATCTTTGACTTCTTCACCAAACTTCATTTGTAAACAAAAACAAATATCTCTGATCATCATAAGGCTTTAGATCTTCAGCCCTTGACAGAAATGTTTGAGCACTGATTGAATTTTAAGTATACTCAATTAATGCATCAATAATATCATGAAACAAGAAAAAGTACTACTTCAAAGCACTTTGATTTATAATTTACTAATTTATTATTCATTACTATCTTCAGTATGAAACCTTGGGCATATATAAACCTATGCCATACTGACCACGTAAAAAATGGCTCCAAATTACCAAGAAGAATTGGAACAAAGGGCACTGTAGAGGCAGTCCTGCAGTATAAAAGAGATGAGATGTCTGATAATGAAAGATGATCATGCAGGTGACCTGAAGAAGGTCATAAACAAGGAATGACAGCCAATTAATGGCTCACAAGAAACAAGACTGGGGTGCGATGTAGCAGAAATGCAGGCCTGTAATTGTGGTTGTTTAATTCAAGGTTATGATTCAGGGGAAAGGCCTTCTTCCCTTCCTCATGCGTTCAATGATCTCGGTTCCTGAGTTGTATGTTTGCTTCATTACGGCTGCCACAAAAGAGGCCACTGCCTCCAAGACCATAAAATATTTACCAACAAGCTCTCTCTCTTAGTCTCTCCAGGAGAGCCAGCCTCAGGAGAGTGCCAGGTAAGCTTACCTTTCCGATCACGATACAGCAGGATACTAATTGGGCTTCATTTTACATAAATGATGCCATCACCTCTGTTGAAGCACGCTCCCATGATCCCCCCCCATTGAGCCGTTAGTACAAGTAGCTCAGAGAAGTCGGTAGGAAATAAAGTCCCTAATCAGAATGCTACACAGTTTGCTTAGATCTAGCTGACACCAAAACACTCGCTCGCTAGCTGTTACCCAGTAAAAGGAATTTTATGACCAGTAATGAGGTTACTAGGCCACACAGCAGACGCTTTCTGTGTGGTCTCGCTCTTCTCAAGTTCTGCTTCCTGTGAGGGAACGGATGGCATCATGCTCTGTTCCCACTTTCGTGGCCAGCATAATGAGTACTTAGAAATCAAGTACCTCTCGTACAATCAGCCAAATGGGTAGTGGTAAAACAAATGTATTCGGCCAGAAAAGAGAGTCAGTGAAAATGACTTCATCAGTAATCTTCCGATTGTGGAGACTCACCTTCACGATAGGGTGTCCCCCAGAAGTGGCTTTGATGGCCCCTCGGCTGCCTTCGGTCTCATAATGAGCTCGATGATGAGCTTTGGGGTGAACCTCGATCTTTAGCTCATACTGCCCATACTGATTCGGCAACGGCCAGTCCAGGGGAGGCAGGGATGATGCCCTACACGCAGATCAAGAGCAACACAAACAGAGCAGTTACACAATGCATAGTGTTCAGGTAGTAGATTGACTATAAAAATGAAAACAGTGAGCAGCTATGCAACAGTTTAGGATGCACAGATTTTGTAATTTTGCTCAACACAACTCTCTGTGTTCTAATTTTCTGGGTAAACTACATTTTGACTACTGAAACTTTTGACTAGTGAAATATAATTCATGAAGGACACAAGGGGAAATCAGTGATCACAGGTTTTTTTTTTTTTTTTAAGTGTAGCTCTCTAACACATCCTCTCCATCCTCTCTCTTTCCCGAAAAACCCTCACTCCTCATGCTGTCATGGTAACGTGAGATGGATAGTCAGGGGAAACGTGAGAATGTGTGTGACAGTAGTGGCCTAACGATAGTGGCCTAGTGGCCTGTGGACATCAAACAGCTTTACTTAGTGACAATGTACACTTGCCATACACAACTCTAGTACACAAAAATCAGTTTTAAGTTTCAATTTACACTATTCAAGAATGTCTTCACACTACTCTGCATACACACTACCATTTATAATTTTGGAGTCAGTACGTTTTTTTTTTTTAAATATTAATAATTTTATTCAGGAAGGTTGCAGTAATTTGATCAAAAATTATATTTATATTTCAAATAAATGCTCTTCTTTCAAACTTGCTATTCATCAAAGAATCCTGAAAAACGTATCACGGTTTCCACACAAATACTAAGCAGCACAATTGTTTTTAACATTGATAATAAGAAATGTTTCTTGAGCCACAAATCAGCATATTAGAATGATAAAATAAATGAACCCCACACTTTTGAATGATAGTGTGTATATATAATAGAACTATGATGATATGCATGTGAACTATGCACTGATCTGCAATAGATCAATGGAGCTATGACTACACTGCATATGACAAAATGATGAACCAGCTGTCAAATATGGGCTGACCAGCGGCAGCCTGACCCTTGCAAGAAAGGCTCATAATTTACAGATGAATATTTAACTAAAGTAAAAACAACATCATGTATATTTGATACATTTACCAAGAGCAAGCAGGTGTGTCTTCTTCTGAAATTTGTTTATGTTTAGCAGGCAGCCCTAAACTAGATCCGCTATAGACTACTGTGCCAATTCACCCGCCCCGCCATAGCAAACCCATCTGTTAAACCTGACAAGCTTCGAGATCTTTCTATTGCTGTTGATTGATGAAGCAGTCAGCACACACACACACACACACACACACACAAACAGGTCCGATGGCAGACAGGAGAGCTGTGGGCTCATATAACAGGGATCAAGTATCATGTCTCTGTTGTATGAAGGTACGGCCATGAAGATGTTGGCTTGTTGAGTCCCGGCCTTAGTCAACATTGCTCCCACATGTTGCTGTGCTGGTAGTTTCTCGACATGTTTGTGAGGAAGAGAGCAAGTTGTGTGACTATGTATTTTTTCTTACGCGACTTTGGAATCAAGTGTGCTAACTATACATTGTGGATTATTAATAAAGGGGCCTGACTGAGTTAAAAACTGTGTTGTGTTGGTGCGGTCGATAACAGAATCATTGTGGGTAGGAAAACGTTTGCGACCCACAGCCGCACGCTCTCTTTACTGATTTATGGTGACAGAGGCCAGAGTACACACATAGGCCGTCTTCATCTGACTAGCATACACACACACACACACACACACACACACACACACAGCCATTATCTGATGCTCTGATATGGATAGGAGACACATATTTAACTCTTTCTGTTCTTTAGCTCACTCAACTGCCTCATGCTACTGTAAATGTATACTGGATCTGTTCTAAAAGTAGTGAGCTAACTACCAGTAACGTAGGGCATTACTGAAATAAAGGCTTTTCATTATTAAATGCTTCCCATATATTTTTCACGTTCAAAGGCATAGTTCACACAACAGTGAAAATTCTGCCATCATTATTTATTCTCACCCTTATTTTAAACTGACTTTCTTCTGTGAATGAAAGCCAATATATTGAAGAATGTCGTTTTATCCATGCAATCTAAGTCAGTGGTCATCAAAACGGTTTCAACATTCTTCAAAATATCTTTTATATATCTCCAAAATGGATAAATAATTATAGACATAACCTTGAGTCTCTTGTGCACTCAGTATGAAGTGCTATTTGTGTGCTGCATGTGAGAGACCATCAAAAAAAGTTGCTGCTAAATCAGTCACATGAGGTTCTCTGTCAGTTTGGATGGAGCCTTTGAAGTTCATTTACTCTGGTTTTGAAACAGAGCTATTGTCTATATACATGAACGCTTGCAAGAAAGAAGCATTGTAGAGCTTTACTCACATGAACTCAATAATGGTTACTCTGATGTCACTTCAAAGCAAAGGAGGGAGTTTACCTGAAAATAGGTGTGTGTCCTGGTTTGGGTTTGTTCCATGTGAAATGAGATGGGACTGAAAGAAACTGCTCTCCAGATCCATCCTTCTTTAATCCGTGCATGGCTTCCTCAGCAGGTGAGTCAAGCAAAGGAGATACATTCCCAGATTCATCCATGCCCAGGTCGCCCTTTCCTGACTGGATTGCTCCTGTACAGTCCTGAGATGTTTTTCTTGTCTTGGAGGGGATGTCAGCCTCAGAGGGACAACACTGGAAAGAGGAAACACCCATAGACGGGCTTCCTATCCAGGTGTCTTCGGTCACGCTGCCCCTGGGCGAGGGGCCGGGCGTGGCAGTCGGGGAGTGATGGGGTGATAAAGAGCCCATACAGCATATATCAGCACTGGAGTGGCGTCTCTTCCCGCAGGGTGATGTTGGACGTGAAGAGGGCCGTGAGGGTGAGCGAGGGCTCAGCCAGTTCTCATCTGTGATGCTGGTACGGGGTGAGTGGCAAGGTGACTGGCGGGACGAGAGAGAATGACCATGCGAATGAGGAAGGGAGTGAGTGAAGGCCGTGTGATGATGATGATGATGATGATGATGCTGTTGTTGTTGCCACACTTCCTCCTGTGGTCCAGTCTGTGGAGAGCAGCCGGGCGAGGTGAGTGGCGAGCCCAGGGTGAAACGCGCCGCTGCTTCATTTAGCTCTGAATCCACGTCATCATATACATGCGAGATGGATTCGCAGGATGAAGCGTCAGAGAACCAGCTACGAGAGGAAAGGCTGCTACATGGGCTCGGGCTCAGGGATGAATCTCGATACAAGTGATCTAGAGGCAGGTACAGGTGGTCTCGAGACAGAGGTCTGTCGTGGTAGTCTCCATCCGGACCCTTCGCTCTCATCTCGTCCTCGCTGTTCTCCATCTCCTGCTGGCAGCTTGGGGAGATGGAAGTAATCTGGATGCTGGGACATTCAAAGGCCTTTGGTGGGCCGATCCCTCCTCCGCCCACCCCTGTGGGCGTGTATTTAGAGTCCTGGAACTCATAGTTGGGCTCATAGGCCTTGTGGTGGGCCTGCAGGGAGGGGGAGGTGGCTGGGGGTGGGCCTCCATGCCGCTGGAGACTGTGTGATTGGTTCACAACTGAAGGAGGTTGCCCCACATTGAGGATGTAAAATGATGTGTTTTCATCTGTTTCTAGATCTAAAAAAACAAACAAACAAAAAAAAACATGGAGAGGATGAAACAGACAGAACAATAAGGGAAAAAATAAGCATTTATATATTAGCCAGTGAAGATCTGAAATTCAATAGATTTAATAAGAGCAGTATTTTTAACTGATAGTTTTATTCTTTCCTTAGATCAATATTTTGCAGTAGTTTTAATCACTTTGCACACTTGTATGAGAGATTAATATGTAAAATGAACAACAACAACAACAACAACAAAGAGCATTCTGGAAAAGCATATTTTACAGTTCTAGGGACACAGAGCCTCAAAAACCAGAACTACGATTAAAAAAAAAAAAAAAAAAAAAACACAGGAGAGGTGCATAAAATAAATCACTTATAGAAACTGTATAACATTTACCAAAGTTCACAGTGTAATTGCTCGTATAACTAACACATAAATAATTACTGTTTATTGAGGCACTTCAAGGTCTCTGTCTGCTGATAAGAGGGATGAAAGAGAACAGGCTATTTTCTCTCCTCTCTCTCTCCTTTATTGGACTGCTGTTCTGATAGCCTTGAAAAGGAAAGACTCGGGCTAGCTGCAAACAAGCCAATGGGGAATATGCAGAAGCTACAACACTAGCAACAGGTTAACAATAAGAGCATTATAGCACAAACAGTACTGATATCACCGTATCAGTGCAAGGGTACGGTAGGGTAGGGGTGAGAGGCAAAGAGAGAGAGTGAGAGCAAGATCCATAAAGTGAGATCCATTTAAAAGTGGATAAATGAGACAGAGAGCCGGTGGGTTAGTCAATGGGGAGAATTTCGGGTGGGGTGACAGATGGGCTCAAATCCAAAGAGGAATAACCCATGCACGTCATCTATCTCAGGGCGTGACCAAAAACACACGGGAAACAAACTCGCACATAGGTGCATGCTTTAGCCTGTCACCACATAGAGACGGACCCTATTTATAATGCCAGCTCGCACACACACAGATGGCTATTATGCACTAATACTGTACAGACACACACCCACAGAGCATATTGTGCCTGTGGTTTATTGAAGGTTATTGATGAGCTTCCAGTGACTGGGCAGAGGGAGCCTGACAGGGTCAGACAGCAGTGAGCAGCCAGTGAGATGTGTTTCTACAAGCTGCATACAGCCCTACTGAGTCAAAGAAATTGTGATTTCACAATGCAACGCAATCAAGTCTTGTTGAATACCATCTTGATTCTCCACTGGTATGCTGCTTTAGACAAAAGCATCAGCTAAATAAATGAATGTAAATGGAGTCATGACCTTTCTCTCACTTATTCTCCTTTGATGACTCACTCAGTGTTATTTTTATTTCTTTCAAATTCTCTCTTATTTATGTTTCTCTACCCCTTTTCTCGTTTCTATTTTTACCCCTCTCTATCCCCCTCCATCTGATTGATTTATTTATAGATGCACTGTACACTCTCTGTCATAAGACATGCCTATTTGTGACGACAGAGCCTGACAAACAGGAAGGGGGACAAACATACGTGTCACACAAGACTCATGTCAACCCAACTGTGAACTCTGACCCCAAGGGAAACAGAACACTGGGAGTTTGCTTTATCAATCTGACACACACACAATGCTGTGATACACTAAAAGGATGCTGCAGTATACTAACTTAAAAATGTTCACTTCACAGAAAAATATAATTTCTTTGAACCCAAGAGTTAAGGCGAAGCTTATGTTTTTTCTTTTTTCATGCTGAACTTCATTCATGAGGGAGAAGAGGCTTTGATTAATCCACCAAACGCTGGCTGCCAGTTCATTAGCATAGCGCTGTGAATAAACACCATGATGGGGGATAAAATAAAGGAGAAAAACACTAAAAGAGAGATGGAGGGTGCTGTAAGCAATGGGAACAGTGGAAAAGCAAGCTGATACTTTTAATCTGGTTCAGGTTAGACATCAAAGAGCAAGACAATATCTTTACTATATATATATATATATATATATATATATATATATATATATATATATATATATATATATATATATATATATACACATATGTATGTATGTATGTATGTATCTTTATATAAAATAATTTTTATTTGGTTGTAAGAAATTCAGTTACTAAATGCATTTGGCTTTTTCCAGTAACTGTTTCATCGAAAATTTGTTGTAATTCAGTACTTCACCGTATTATAACATCACCATATTATGACAGTTTTTTTCCCTTTAATAATCAGAATTAATAAGCAGAATTGGAATCATAATTGCTAAAACTTAAATGATAACCAACCCTATTCCAGACCTTGCTCTTGTTAGTCTATTGCGATCACTGGAAGCAAGTTTACCCTGCGTTGGCCAATGTTGGAAGCAAAAAAAACCTAACAGTGTGAAATAGCTAATGTTGCCACAGAAATTGCACACTGCAGCTTTAAGGCAGAGAATACAGATATGGAAAGTAGGGCTGGACCAGAATATTTGATTATTTGAATATTCGATCGGTGGGTTGGTATTAGATTTTCAATTTTGAGATTCGAATATTCTTTATTTTATTTTTTTAAACACCTGGCATCTCCCACGAAACGGTTCTCATTCGCCTTGAATATGAATCGGCCTTGAGTGAACGTCATGATCCATTTCATCTGGAAGAGAAGACAAAATGCCAAGATCTCAGCTGTGCGGGAGCACTTTAAATTGAGTGAGGATTTGAAATTGGCCTATCACAACAGCACATCAAGTTTGAAATATCATCTGAGTTCTGTAAGTAGTACGCCTATAGTATATTTTTGATGTAAAAAAAAAAAAAAAAAAAAAAAACCTTCTTTTATCCGGCATGTTAATCAGTACTTTTACACGATATAAAACATGCACTTAATTTGCTTGGGAAATACTTGGGAATACATCAGTCATTAAAAACAAAATTAAAACAAAAACACGTACAGTAGACCCGCCTAATAATAATTTGCATATAAGCAAGTCAGTTGATGTTGCCAAGTATTAACGCACCGTGTTCTGATTGACTGATGATCGATCGTGTCTGCATTCGCAGGTGGACATCACGCAAAACGCCACCCCCTCTCTCACGAACTGTCAGAAAAAAAGGAGAACACCCATGTGGAGCGCTAATGAGACTCCTACGCTTATCTTTGATTTGTAAAATGTCCCATGACTGAAAATGTTTTTCAAAAGAAAACCCACCACTTCAGGTTGACTTTGCACCGGACCATTCTCCGGCACCGATCGGTTATCCAGATAGAAAAGTCAGTTGACGTTGCCAAGTTAAACGCGCCATGTTCTGATTGACTGACAACCCGATCTGCTTGATCAGATCACGGTGATCGCATGTTAATGCCAAGTGTAAACGCAGCCTATGTCAAAAATAGATGGCAGCAGGAGTTTACTAGTCAGCATAATAGGTTATATTGTATTTTGTCACGCCGCTCGCATCCGGTGTAGACACGGTGTTTGAGAGAAGAATTTGTTCAGCCCCCTCCCTCCAAGCTTCGAATATTCGGTGTTGATTACTACCGAAGCTTTGAGGTTTTAAAAAATGGTATTCGGACCAGCCTTAATGGAAAGAGAAATATATTTTTAAAAATTATAGTGTGAGAGAAAGAGAGAGCAGAAAAATGGAAAATGAGTGATGAGCACCACAACTAGCTCTTCAAGAACAGCTTGTTCCCCCAAAAGACCTCCCAACCTCCCTAGCAGAGCTAATAAAATACCATGATGAAAGTATTGTGCAGTCCTCTGGCCTTCAGCTAACACGATAAAGATACATACTGTAACGTGACATCTGCATCATCTTCATAAAATGGAAGTGTTAGAGCTGCAGCATAGCAAGTGCAAATGCTCTGACACCATGGTGCCTGTGACAGCAGTGCAAATTTGAATCCAGCTCTATATAATTTCTTGCCCTCAGCCTCATTGACCTTATAAATAAAAATAGTCACAAAGCAAATTTTCAATTAGTATTGAAAAGAAAAATCCAAAATATTATTTACAAAAAGCTACACTAACATTCAAGCTCCAATATGATGTTTTTTTGTTTTCGAAAGAAGTCTCTTCTGCTCACCAGTGCTTCATTTATCACAAATACAATAAAAACAATAATATTGTAATATACTGTAAAATATTACAATTTTACAAAACTGTGTCCTATCTTATTCCTGGGATGGCAAAACTGAATTTTCAGCAGTCGAAATTATCTGATGAATGGAAATTTCAAAGAACAGCATTTATTTGGAAACAGAAATCTTTTGTAACATTATAAATGTCTTCACAGTTCCTTTTCAGCAATTTAATGCATCCTTGCTGAATAAAAGTATTAATTTATTTAAAAGGAAAAAAAAAATTTATCGACCCCAAACTTTTGAATGGTACTGTTGTGTGCAACACAAACATGTTGCATACATGTTGCCTTGCACACACACACACACACAATTCGTTTCTGCTACCTTATGTCTGCTGGGAACGTCAGTGAGAGAAAAACTGACCCAGATCAACCCAGAACCATCTGCTGGAAGTAAATATGGAAAACTGCAAAAGTGTAGTATTGTGACTAATAATATGGCATGCAGTTTAGTTACGACAACAACTCTAATTTACCGCTTAAACAGTGTGACAGTTGCTTGAGGTTCATAGAAAACTTTCATCCGTCTCCAAACCCCCCCAGAGCAGTCTCACAGAACCTGGGTCAGTAATAATCTATGATGAAGTACAACTGATCTTATGCAGTATGGGGAGAGGAGTCCCAGTGTCTGCTTGCTTATATCAGATGCTGTTCAGTTTCACATCAGGCTGGCTATCTGGTTAAATAAAGAGCCCTAAGAAGCTTTGCTGTTCCTAAGCTAATAATAGTGGGAAATCGCTGTAGTGCACTGAGAAGTACTCAATGCCTTGCACAGTCTGTGACGCTACTAATACACAGGCTTTTGCCAGTAAAGTCACTCAGAGGTGAGACCAACTGTCCCTACCTGTTGCAGTGTGACTGTGTGTCTGTATGCATGCTGATGACATCAATATCAGATCAGGTGCTGTGGAGACAGTAAAGGACTGTGAGGGAAATCGTGTCAGCCCGCAAACACAAACAGTTCAATTTCTTTGATTCCTTGAATGCATACGACAGGAAGTAAAATTGATAAAAAAAATAAAAAAAACACTCAAGTCCTTTTCTCCATTAGTAATGATGTCCACATAACTCAATTAAGCAAAGATGAAGTATGGACTGCTCCAAACATCTACGCCTGCTGTGAAGGCAGAACGGTACTTATCCTAACGCACGTCATGATGCAACTGTTTGAATTCGTCCACCACTTTTAATGAAAGATGGAGGCAGAAGCTGTAATAATCTTTAATGGACGCCTGGTCCATGTGCTAGACGAATCAACATCAAACTGCAATTATACGTGCTGTGACTCCTATGTAGCAACGACATCTAGGTAATTTATTGGTTGAGGAATGTACTCACCTACAAAAACTCACATATATACTTACTTCAGGTCCCCATATCAGTTTATTGAGAATCTATTGTAGGAAAACAGACCATTTAAACACGCAAGCTTAATTTAAGAGCATCCTGCTTTCTTTGATTTTCCAGTCTTGCGTCACATAATTTTCCTACTTGCACATGTTGTTTTGCTTTCCCCAGCTTCTCTCCAGTGACGTTTTGCCGATGCTTTGAGAAATTCATTTAATAACTCAAGAACTGGCCATCATAAAAATGTCAAAAATGCAAGTACATCGTGACCTCTGTCTCTGACATGAAATTTCTTCATTCAGTTTTTACCCGTTGTTCCAACAACCTGTGTGAACTCTGGGCTATAAGATACGTATACCTGCCTCAAAGAGGGTCAGTTCCTGAACTGCTTACACAACATCCTGACCTGAGTGCTTGTGTGTGCGTATCACCTGTAGTGATGGGTGTAACTTAATCCGGAGCTCCCTATGTAGAACACACTTGCATGTACGATAGGTTTTTCTTACAGATCAAACATCTAACTGTCTCTCTTGTCCAACTGGCCTAAAAAAAATATAAACAATTTATTGTAAACAAAAATTGAAAGATGAGGACTTTAAGTAAGCGTTTTCGCTTGACCGAACAAACTGCCTCCTAACCCTGCCTGTTTCTAAGAACTGCTGGCAGAGTGCCGTCACACTGAGTCTCTGACGCAAGCCACAGAGCAGCCCACACCTGAAGCACCAACATCTCTGTAGCGCACAACTGTAGCCGAATAAGAACACAAAGAGACGCACAGTGCGAGTGTGTGTGTGTGTGTGTGTGTGTGTGCGCATGACTGAATGCTTGTGGCTGTGCATTTCTGCCTTTGTCTAAGCTTGCATCCGTAGTATCGACATACGAGTCGATGTTGGATGCTCACGGAGTTGAAAGAGAGCAGCTGGGATTCTGCGGTCACACACAATGTTTTTATTTGCTCATTTGTATTAACTCAGTAGCATGACAATAGCTTAGCTGCTTTCAAAATAGTTCAGCTTTTCCAGCAACAAGCTATTTTTCCTACAAGTAGCAGCACAGCAGGACAAATCATTACGTTGCTGTTTTTGTGTCACATTGTGCATGCAGCCTTGTACTTGAGCTAGCTGAGACAATAATCAAACACACTTCACTAGATGCCACTCTAGACTGTTTTTATGGGTTGGTTTGTTTGTGGAAATGAATTTAGTACATTTAAATTTCTTTAATCTGGTCAATCAAAATAATTCACAGATTAATTTATAACAAAAATCACTTTTAGCTGAAGACCTTCACTGGTTATTTGTAGAATGAGCCTGCTCTATAAATATGTCCCATATTTTCCAAAACAGATCTCTAGAGTAGCAAATTGTTTTTTTTTAACACACTAAACCGTTGCTTTAGGAAGTGAAAAAAGATGACAAGTCATCCTTCCAAGAAGCAAGTACACACTGCATAGTTGTAACAGACCCATGACTGATGAATCACTCTATGTGTTGCAAAAAATATAAATTCATATCAGGTAAGGGAAAACAGTTGTAATTTTTTGTATAACACAGCTTAAAAAAACAAAAACAACTGGTGAGACCATTAACCATCTTGGCAGAATACCTCTATAAAGATGAAATACAGGGAAAGTAGTTCACTGCACACTGCACAGACAGCATGAGAACAAAAGCTTTAACATGATTTATCATAAGATGGTATCTATGTTAAGGTTTCAAAAAGATAAATCATCTGAGATGAGGATGAACAAATACGTTTTCTGCCAACCAAGGCCAGTAAAGTCAGGCACTTAAGATATTAAGCAATTTCTTAATGTAATCTTAAGGCTGTCTATCTTTAATCTGAAGGCTGTCTATTTTTAATAATGTTTAATCTGAAGGCTGTCTATCTTTAATAACAGTGTTTCCCCTACCATTATATTAGGGCCCCCCCCCCCCAGATCACAACCCAAAGCCGTAAACCTGTGGGAAACACTGAATAATGTTTGATCTTCAAACCTGAATTCCATCTTATAACAGAAACTGAATGGAATAAAAAGGTGATATATTTTCTTTCAAGAGAGATTATACTAAAGAAACACCAGCTTCTTGGTTTTAGAAACATTCACTATTTCTCAGTCTTAATTTGCAGCTTTTAGCATCCCTTTCCCCATGCGGGCGAGTCACTGCTGTGGCCCCAGTTCTGCAGCCAGTTACATCACCAACAAGCTGCGGATGTCCGCTGTGCTAGGTGATGGCAGCCTAAAGGCCTGTTCACACCGGGACGAATTTCGCGCGCGATATTCGCCGACGTTTAACGCCTCGTGACTAAACAAAGGGCGCCAATGTGAGTGTGCACACCGACGCGAAAAACGCCACGCGTAAAAGCGTCATTTTTTTTAAAAAACACCTCGGGTTCGTTTTTTTTGGTTTGACGCACCGCGTCAAAAACTATACGACCAATGAGAATGGTGCTTTTGCACACGTGTCTGGAGCTTCTGAAGTTACAGTAAAACACAACTTGGGGGCGCTCAAACACAAAACTGTCTTGCTGAGCACACATACGTAACGGCGAAGAAGATATACGGCAAGTAGCGTCTACACTGCCGGGAATAAATAAGACGAAGAAGATGCAAGGCAAGATGAATGTAGAGTTGCTGGTCTCGTTGGTGTCGGAACACAAAGAACTATATGACAAACGCGACAGCGATTACAAAAATCTTGATAAAAGAGAACTAGTATTTCTAGTATTTCTGTTTTACATTAAGCGCCATCTAATGTCAGGGAATGAATTTGCATGTTCACTCGGCTCATCGTCAGCGAAAATCGCTTGGGTGTGAACACAAAAAACGCGTTGAAAAACGCTGGCGAATAACGCGCGCCGATATTCGTCCCGGTGTGTACGGCCCTTAAGCCAACATGAACGTATGCTTGCTTTCTAAATAAAGCTCCGTAATTAAACCATCTCATGCTGTGATAACATTACAGGATAAACAAAGCTCAGCCGGGCAGAGGGAACGCCTCAGGTTCATTTAGTCCCAACCTTGTCAATCACTGCAGACATAGCAAAACTAAGGGTGCGTTCACACTTGTCATGTTTGCTTCGATTAAAACGAACCCTGGTGCGATTGCTCTGTTAGTGCAGTTCGTTTGAGTAAGTGTGAACGCTGCCATCCAAACCTTGGTGCGCACCAAACAAGCAGACCGAGACCACTAAAAAGATGGCTCTCGGTCTGCTTCCAAACGAACTCTGGTGCGGTTCAAAAGATATATGAATGCAACACGTACCAAATACTTCTAAACTAACCAAAAGCCAGAAGTAATGACAAGATGTGATGTGATTAGACGACGTGTGACCAAAACAAAATGAGCAGAGGGCAAATGTGGAGCAACAATGAGGTGAAGTCCCTTTTATGAGCTCCTTGTGAGTTTGCAGGTGGTGAAAATAAAATTATATGTACACGCAAGAATGAGTGCGCTTAGTCCAGCAGATGGCATTAGATGTGTTTGACTTAAAGCGGCACTGAGCAGACAGATTGGTTAATGGGTGCTTTGATATCATACACCCGCAGCGCCGCTTTAAGTCTAACGCACTTTTTGTTTGCGGTGTTCGGTTAGTTCTGTCAGGATATATACATCATTCAAGCTGACAAATAAGGTTGTGAAAGTATCACTATGCCTTTAGGTTCAGTGTCTTTAGGTTCGCTGTAAAAAATGCTAATGTGAACTCTAAGCGAACCAGGACCAAATGTACTATTTTCCTTTTTGGTCCGGACCAAATAAACCAAACAAACCAAACTACAAGTGTGAACACACCCTAACAGAGTTAATTTCAGATCTTATGCCTTGCCAATTGCAGTTCATATTACAGAGCAACTTACAATTCCCAGAAACATAAAGAAAGTCCTCATGCCTCTCCTTATGATTCATAAACAGTGCTTTTTGCCTGTTCAAACTGTATATGAAAGGAAGCTACCAACAGAGCAAAAAGTAATCAAAAGACTCTGATTTTGCACACAGACACTATAGGACAACCTTGGCATCATTATATGACCACAAACCTGAATATTTAGATCATTATTTTAGTTTGTTCACTGTCTGAAGAAGCCTTTGGTTTCGCTGGAGCCAAAAAAAAAAAAAAACCGAAGAAAAAGAGAAACCGAGAAATAGCACCGCAAAGAGGGACGACCAATTAAGTAAACTGATTCTACGTTCTGCACTACTTCACTTAAGTTAGGTTTCTGTGGCCTAAACAACATCTTTTAAACAAAGGAAGAAATTTACATAACTGAAAGCACAATTGCTGTGGTGAATCAAAACACACTCATCATCTTAGCCGCCAAAAGTCTCAGAGCCACATCTGCGATACGCCACAACCAAGACACACAGGTGCACATACAACCATCCAGCTGTCAGACACACTTTTAATTACACAACGGCCCAAGGGTAAATTGTGTAACAGTGCCTTAGGGACTAAAAGAAGGAGAAGGAAGAGAAGCGGTGACTCAGAGGAGTACTAGGGACCTTAGGTACAAGACTGGAAGACTGGAAGATCAAAAAATCTAAACTCAGAATCCCAGTTTGTGGTTACAGGTCATTGACTATAAATGTGTCTTCTGAATACTCAATAGATAAATAAACAATAATTGAGTAATCATTAAAATTACTTCCTTTAGAAAACAAAAAACACTATTAAAACACGTCTAAGGATGTGTCCTGTGTGAACACCAGAGTAGGGGTGCACCAATGGGACTTTTTGGGGCCGATACCGATACAGTTTTTAACAAACACTTATTGGCCGATTCCGATACCGATATTTGTCACTTCCTCTCTTATTTGAAATTTTGGAATCAAAATAGATAGTATTTTGATCATGTTTTAAATCAGCAAAGTTCAAAAACACCTGCATTAAATTATACTAGCAGTTTTATTGCTACATAATCAAATAATTTCTAATGAACATGGATTGGATCCATTTAACATTCAGCAGGCCTACATAAATACAACAGAACAAGGACAAATATTAAATTAGCAGTGCTTTTTAGATAGGTTTAACAGTTTTCAGGTACAGAAATAAAGTAAACAAATATAAAATAACACTTCACTGTAGAGCTACACAATCAAATTTTTAATCGCAATTACAATTATGGATGCCACAATTACGTAATCGTTCAAAGCTGCAATTAATTGTTCAAAGTCCACTTAAGTTATTCTGCATGCTTAAGATGCGTTTTTTTCTTTCTACATGTTATCTTAAGGGTTTTTTCCTTTATTTTAATTTTAGTTTTAGTATAACATTACAATACCATTCATATTTTTACTTTTTATAATTTAAAGAAGAAACCAATCCGATGTTTGACATTTGAGGCTTAATACTATAGAAAAGCACTAAAAGTTTTTCAGCTTTTTTATTTTCATATAAAAATACGGCATGCAGTTGCATCAAACAATGGTATAAAAATCATTCAATGTAAACTGTGATAATCGTAATTAATAATTGCAATTACAATTTCAAGGGAATAATCGACAATTATGATTTGTCATAATCGTGCAGTCCGACTTCACTGTATAAATGAAATACATATGAATCCTTCTTTATTGTAACAGACATTATGATTAATCTTCTAATTTGTTTTTGTGTACATTTTAATATTGTTTGTAAGTTTAAATATGTATGAGATCTCCTTTACTAAGGGGGGACTCTTATTTTGATGGGTCTACAGAGCTATATGGGTAATGAAAGCACACATTCTTCAAAATTAAACTTTGTCAGTTTATTAAGCACCCCACAAAAAGGCATGAGATCTGTATATATTTGTTTACTGTAAGTTGTAATAAGTGTTTTGTGTAGTTCGCTGTATGTTGATGATAATGCAAATAGAGAGAAAGAGTTTAATGTGCACTTCTCGTGCCGTGTTTTGTTCAGCTCTTATGGTGATTTTTTTGGGCGTGAAAAACGACACAATAAACTTAATAAAACATCAGTAAAGTTTTGGTCATCATTCAGATGAGGTCCGCTACACATGAAAGTTACAAAAGTTATTTAGTCAAGAATAGTGTGCGATCTTTTGTCATTTGATTAGCATTAAAGTGCAGACAGCAGTGCTAGGATTATGCAATAGACATTATACAGCTCTGTGCCTTCACACAGTTAATTAATAAACCATTAGTTTGTTATATCGACCTCTTTACTTACATAGCCAATATGCCGATGGTTGTAAATTGAGGAAAAATCGGCCAATAAATATTGGTGGCTGATACATCGGTGCATCCCTAATCCAGAGTATTGAGAGCTGCCTCAGACTGAAAATAATTTGATGCAATTTGCTATGAAAATGGTGGTGTAACCAAATGCAAAATTAAAAATGAGGCCTGCTTTTGACAAGCCTGTGTAAATTGTTGCTAAATTCTAATCAAATGTGAAATTGATGTGATTTCATGATGATTTGAGTAGAGATTTATTGAGAAAATAACCAAACACCAGCACAATACATTTATTTGGCATGTTTGACTAGGGAAATTGGATTTTATGTTTTTATTCCAGCAGTATTAATTATTGAATTAACTGCTCTTAACAAAATGACATTCATTGGCCCTTGGCAGTGTTTGACAGAGGGGCAGATTTGATTTCAGACCTTGTCTTTGGCATAAGGTAATACTGTACTGTATGTGGAGTTGTGTGTGAGTATTCAAAAACATCTGAAGTTTTTCATAATTTCATGTTTCTATATTTTATTACATACAATTTTCAGAATTTTATATATGTAATAATTTTATTAAAAAACAATATGCATTTCACAAAATAGAAAGAAAAAGAAAATTATTTTAGACTTAGAGTCTATACAAATCATTTTATTGTAAATTTCTGAAAACAAAAACCCATTGGGGTTGGTATTTTTAATAGTTTTAAAAGAAGTCTTAAAATACAGTATAAACATCCTGTAATATATTAATGCAATTTATAATAACTGTTTTTTTTATTATATTATTATTTCAATATATTTCAAAATGTTATTTATTCCTGTGACACCAAAGCTGGATTTTCAGCAGCCATTACTCCAGGGTTATCAAACCTTCCGAAGTCATTCTAATATGCTGATCTGCAAAAAAAAAATTATTATTATTATCAACGTTGAAAACAGTAAACTTCATATTTTTGTGTAGCTAAACAATGATAATTTTTTTTCAGGATTCTTTGATAATTAGAAAGTAGGGTTGGGCGATGTCTACCAAATTGGCCTCAGACGATGTCTACAGTGAAGTATTGCGATGGACGATGACATCGGGAGGGGGGGTATCAGTTCACTAGATGACCATATGTCAAAACATTTTAAACAATTATATCATTAAAAACATAACATTCTCATTTTCCACTAGATATTTTTGTCTTCATCTCATCAGCAATTTAGATTTTGGCACTCTCCGCAGCACCTAAATAAACTTAAGTCTAGGGCTGGACCAGATTATTCGAATATTCGTTTGGTGGGTTGGCATTCGATTTTTAATTTTGAGATTCAAATAATCATTTTTTTTTTTTTTAATTTTGCGAGCACCTGGCATCCCCCGCGAAACGGTCTTCTTTCGCACTTGAATATAGCCTCTTTTTTTACTATCGGGCCGAAGGACTGTCAGGTACGGTTACAGTTGTATTTTCATGTGAGCCTGGTATGGCACGGCACGATTACAAACCGTTCTCGGCCCGGAATTCTAGGCACGGTTAGACAGCCATGCTTAGCAATGCTGTAAGTGAGTGTGCGTGACGTCGCCACTCTGTTGCCTGGCTACCAGTTTCTCCAAACAGCCAAGTAAACAGCTATGCTACGTTCAATATAAAAAAAAAAAAAAAAAAATGTCTTTTTGCATTTGCGCTTATTGATATAATACCCGTTGTCGCCTTCTGTTTATTTTATTTTTCACACAGGGAATTGTCTTATTTCTGTTATTGAACGAAGTAAATATCAGATAAAAAAGGAGTCCCAAAAACAGAAATATCTGATCATCGTCCATATCGCTGTTTATATTACACTTGCGTTACCAAGGCAAGGACTGATGCATTCCAAAGAGCACCACAGTGGAAAATGAAACCGTATCTGTGCTGACTGGCCCGGATCGGCACAGGATGGAACGGTTAAGCAAAGAGAACCGTTCGGCCCGACAGTAGAAAAGCTGCTTATGAATCAACCATTAGTGAACGTCATGATTCAGTTCATCTGGAAGAGAAGACAAAAATGCAGAAGATCTCAGCTGTGTGGTAGCACTTTAAATTTAGTGAGGACAAGACAAAGGCAGTGTGCCAGATATGCAATTTGAAACTGACCTACCACAACAGCACATCAAGTTTGAGTTCTGTAAGCAGTACGCATATAGCATATTGTTGGTGTTAAAAAAAAAACAAAAACGCTGCTTTTATCCACCATGTTAATCAGTAATTTTACACATGATAAAAACGTGCACTTAATTTGCTTGGAAAATACTTGTGAATACGTGGCAGCCATAAAAAAATAATTTTTTTTTTTTTAAAAAGTACAGTAGCCTAGCCTAATAATAATTTCTCTATATTAAAAGTAGGCTATTGCTCTTAACAGACCTGTGTGCTTTGTACCACTACTGCAGTGCCCATTCTCGGAGCATATAAGCCCTGTCTGCATGAGGCGAGCCACTTCCGGCTTGCGCTGTTCTGTAGTTATAAAAGTTTATTCATTCTGAACATGTCCCGTGTCCATATTGCATAAAAATATGACACTGCACTCCCTTGGGTCCGCAGCAACACATCTGCCACATGTGAAGTCGATTGGATGAACAGTTCTCAACATGATAAAAATGCAAACAGACAGACACACAGATATTCCTGCCTTTATTAGAGAGAAGAATATGTTCAGCTCCTTATACTTTGGGTTTAAGGAGCAATGCATAGCAGACGTAAAAGGATTAAAACATTAAATCGAATTTTTATTAGGCTATTTTAATTTTATTGTAATATATTTATAATCCAACACCCATGATTTGACCCACACATTCTAGCCTATTTAATCTAATTTAATTTAAAGGGGTGGTTGATTGCAATTTCACTTTTTTAACGTTAGCTAGTGTGTAATGTTGCTGTTTGAGCATAAACAATATCTGCAAAGTTACGACGCTGAAAGTTCAATGCAAATGTCTTTTAATATTCTGGTGGTTTAATGCCTACAAAAACGGCTCGTAGGGGCTACAACGAGTTACTTCCCGGGTTTGTGACATCACAAACCCTGAGATTTACATAAACCTCGCCCCGGGAACACGCAACAAAGGGGGCGAGGCCATGCTGCACTGCTTTAGAGAAGAGGAAGAGTTGTGGCCATGACGACGCCATTAAAACTAGGGGTGCACAAAAAAACCTATTAATATATGAATCGCTATTCTGTCTTCTAACGATTCTAATGGATTCACAAGTTTCAAAATGTTCAAAATGTTCTAAAGCAGCAATTCTTAATACTGTTCCTTACATCCCCCTGCTTTCCATCTCTCTCTCGCTCATTCATATCATCAGTTCCAATAAACTGTTTTCCAATTATACACTTTATGTGTATAGACAGAGAGATATTTTTCACATAGCTTTGAGAAGCATTAAACATGGATGTGTGTGTGGTTGCCCTACTGTATTAAAGCTTTAATCAGGATAAAACCGTATTTTAAAAGCTAACATTAGCAGTAGCATTTACAAATAACAGCATATCTAAAAGAATGAGACAACAACAAAGAAAAACTGTACCATTAAGAGCCGGGCTTTAATTTAAAAATACAGTGGTTAAATTTAAACTTTTTTTTATTGCTCTGTTTTAAAAAAGGTTATAAAAAATTGTCAATAATTATCAATACCAAACGATATGAAATATTAAATTGTTTTTTAGCTATATCGCCCAGCCCTAAGTACACGTCATTTTCTTTCGGAACACAGTATTGGGATGCGGCGGATTGTGGGGGAAGAGGGGGTTGGGGATTGCGGTGCCGGTTCAACATTGTGATGTCTATCAGCCATCGGCGATGGATGATGGCATCATCTATCTGCCCAACTCTATTATAAAATTCACAAAAAGAGCATTTATTTAAAATATAAATGTTTTGTAACAATTTCAAAGCCTTTACTGTCCATTTTAAGCAAATTAATGCATCCAAGTTAAATAAAAGTATTCATTTATTTAAAAAATAAATAAAAAACACTGACCCCAAAGACAGTTGTGTACTTCAACAATAAATTTTTTTTTTTTAATTATTATTATTATTATTTATTAATTAATTATATTTATTGCAAAGTCAACACATAAGTCACTTTATTTATTTATGGTAAAAAACAAAAAACAAAAAAAAAACTAAAAGACGTTGCCAAAGGTGCCTCTATGGCCTCGTTCCAAATCGCACCCTAAACCCTCGTGGTCTGAGTCCACACTTTCGCGACGTAATGCTGCTTTGACTGTCGGGTAGACTTCTGCTGTGGAGCTCGACTCAAGTGTGGGCTCGGCAGAAGTGCACATCGAGGGCGCATAACAGCCGCAGAGGGGGCATTCGCAAGCACCCTTCTGAAAGCTAATATGACGAATGGGACACCCTACGGTATCGTGGATTTAACAGACACACGGCGGCCTTTTAAGTCTGCAAGAGCGCAAGTGCACATGAAGTGTGTCCTTTGGAACAGGGCCTATGACGCATTTCATCTGAAATGTTAAATCAGCTAGAACCTGTGTCTGATCCAACACACTCCAGTCTCTCTACCTCTTACTAATACCAAACTTTGAGACTTCAGAAACGTTCCCTTGCATTAGCATCCTATGAATGTTGCTGGTTTCAGTTACACTAAATTTAAATTAGACAAATGTCACACATATCTGCTCATGCCTCGCCCCAGTAAACAAGCCCCTCACTCCAACCACATTACAGATCTTCTCTCACACACAGTGTACAGAACAAGAAAACACACCTCTGAGGCCCAATGAGTCAGGAGATCCACTGGTACACATGGTCCTCTTGCTGGAGCTAAGCTAACAGTTAAATGGCACCAAACAAAGCTCCAGAAACAACTTGTGGGACACAAGTTTGTAATGTTAATGGCCCTGACCATTAGTGTCAAGTGCCCTGAATGCATGTAAAGCTGATTCACTCTCATGTATTACAACACCACGTCTGGGAGCAAATCAACATGAAGCTTTGCCAAAATAAAGAACAGCAGCACCACATGAATGTAACCACCACAGACAGACGATGATCAGTACCCTGCTGTAGTATTAGTAATACATGCCTTTGCATTTACAGAGGAAAAGAAACAGTGGAGGAAGCATTTTAGATCATTTTTCAACCCAATACAATCGCCATTGGCCAGTACATTTTTTTTGTTTGATCTACTATTTTACACACACACACACACACACACACAAACATATATATATATATATATATATATATATATACACACACACACACACACACACACACACACACACACACACACACACACACACACACACACACATCAGCTTATCTTATCTTCACACCAAATGCAGGTGCACTATGCATCCTTGAGATGAACTGAAAATAGCACAGATTGCTTAATGGAGAGAGAAACTCCCAAGCATTCAGTCAGAGTTTTCAGCGAATTAAAATATATCTATGCTAAACTTGTAACTAGCCTCTTACACACACACTAGTGAGTAAAATCTAAGAATTTCTTAGCAAATTGCTAATGATAGACATTTAGTCACCCAGGGTGAAGATTCAGTCGAATATGCGAGTGATTTACTAACAATATAGAGAGTTGTTTTGCAGGATTATGGATAAAATAATGAATTGAAGACGAGAAGCTTACTGGTCACTGGTAAGACCATAAGAGCCCATCTTACGAACATGCCACTAACATGGCCCAAAATTTTAATTCTGTCAGCGTTTACTCACATTAACACAGTTCTGCAGAGGCAAAAATGAGTCAGCACAGTTAGCCTGATCATATTAGCTGAACATATTCTTCTCTCAACACCGTGTCTACACCAGACGATAGTACTGTGTAGAACCTATTTTACTGCCTACACTGGATGTGGCGCGACAAATTCCCCACAGTAAACTGCTGCTGCGTTCTATTTATGACGTACTGAAACAAATTCCAATATGGGCGATTCATATTCAAGCTAATGAGAACCATTTCGCGGGGGATGCCAGGGGTTCAAGAAAAAAAAAAAAAGAACATTCGAATGTGAAATTTGAAAATCGAATGCCAACCCACCGAACGAATATTCGAATAACCAAATAATCTGATCCAGCCCTAAATGAGATATATGTTTTTTTGTTGTTGTTGTTTTCACTGGTCAGCTTGAAAAAAATCATTCTGAAAGTGATTCCAATGACTTTGTTCCTCTGTGTCATTATTGTATAGATGTGGTATGGACTTCCCTATTCTCACAGAATTAGAGTGATTATTAAAACTTTATAGTTATAGCCTACTTATCGCTACAGTTATCATCCTTGGTGTGAATAGCTCTTAAGACAGAATAAGCCTGCAAATGGCACAGTTCCCTCCTTCAGTACAGGTCTAAAGGCTTTAACATTTGCCAAAATCTTTTAAAAATTTACAAAATTTTGCAGCTCACTAATCTAGAAAAGTAATGGCACGCCACTTTTCAACAACAGAAAAACAAGCTGCATTCATTTTTTCCACTCAATGTTTTAAACTGTTTTAATGTCACAAGAGCTTTCCTGGTAACGTCCTACCACACTAGCGGCTTGCAGTTATGCTGTTGTGGTCTAAATAAAACTGCCTGGCTAAGCTACCCCCTATTACTCTTCCCTGACCAACAAGCGTCAAGGCTACACCTGAGTCTGCGGCCTCACCTGGCGACGTAGCACACAGCATTTTAACACTTCTCTGCTGCTCGGCACACACAGCGTGAGGCAGTGCAGGGCTGAAAGGTGCGGCGATTTGTCCAGTGGCACTTGCTGGCCAGGGGGGAGTTCTCTTCTGACGGGACTAGCGAACCTGCAGTCTGCCCTTTGCCACTTTTGCTGTGGCTTAAAATAACTCACCCTGAGAGCGATGTAATTTCAGTCTTTCCCACGACCAAGACAGCCAGCCAGCCAGCCAGATGAGCAGATGCATGCTAGCACAGATGCTAAACACTGCACGCCCTGCTTTTTTTCAAAGACATTTAGCTACCCACTCATAAACTACCTCCAGACTGGTACTCATGCACTGGTGTTGACCTGGTTTTTCAGAGCCTGAAGACTATAAGAAGATGGATGCAAAGGTTTGCCATTAAAACAACAACACCACATTCTAGATGGAATATTAAGCCAACTGCTGATGAAAAAGATGAAGAGACAGAAATAAGAGAAGAGAAAAAGAGAAAGACTGAAGCCTCTTCCCTGTTTCTGTCTAGGCAGGAGGGTCTTGTGCCCCTCCCCTTGAATTCCACTGCCATCTGAAGACCACATGCTGTGTCTGGGCACGACGCCAGACAGACTTTACCCAGCCCTGAGAGAGCACCTTCTGCCCTTACTACTGCCACCTCTACATTGGAAGAGGCCACTTCTACGCCACACTCAACCTCTGTCTTAGAAACAAAACTTTCATTCTGAGGGCATTCATTCTAGTTTTGTGTATTGTGATCTTATTTGAGATTAATATTTGAGAAAGCATAACCCAATTAGCAAATTAATCTTCATAAAATTTGTTGTTTGTGTTCTGATACTTTATTATAATCTCCAAACCAGAGATTCAGCAATAATCAACAGATAAATCAATAGACCAATAATCACAATCGCTTTGACAGGAATTTAGTCAAAGTTTATTTAGCCATTTAGTCAAAATCTTTTTTTTTTTTTTTTTTTACAATGAAACTTAAAGGTGCTGTATGTAGGATTGACACCGAGTGGTTGAACTAGGTATTGCAGTCCAAATTCAAAATATTGGAGAGAGTTTTTTCACCCGGCCCCTCCTCCTCAGTCTTGACGCACAGGTAGGTTGCTAGATTTACGACATAAACAGGAACAAGCGCACTTGATGGTGAACGAAATTAAATAAGCTGTGTTTTCCGTCAACTGGCAACCCGGGGTGCTGAAATACAATTGGGTAAACTGTCAGTGGGCGGGTTTCACAAACCAAAACAAACACAGACATTCCGGCCCTGAACACACATTTTCAAAGGAGAATAACTGACTGTAGCATTGTTTTTCAGATAAACAAGTATGTTAACTTAACATGTTTCTTAAATATCTGCAAACATATTATAGTATGTTTTAACTTAAATATTACTTAAATATTAAATATAAATTGTATGGTTTCTACTATTGTTATGTTTCTTTACTGAAAAATGTTAAATTGAAAGTTGACTCACAAGTGCATCTGGGGTGGGTCATTTAAGGTGACAATGGCCACTATGCAAATATTCACAGATTAGCCAAACGAGCTGATCCTCCTGCGTGATTTCACTTTGGGCCAAAAACCATTGAGTACTAACAGAACTACAGCTTTATTCAGTGCAATTATAAACATCAATGATCCCTAACAAGAACATGACAGAGAGTTTTTTTGAGAGTTTTTGTATACTCTCAAAAAATACAGTAATACTTGGTCAAAAACTCAGTTAGACTCAAAACAGGAGCTCAAACATCAGGAATAATTATGAAAAAAAAAAAACATTAAAAAAAAGTCTATTCTGATCGAAGTTTTTTGGCACTTTGCACAGACAGGGTATAAAATAGGACCTCAAACTCTGTTCACAATTCTTTGAGATTTCTGCAACACTTAAAATCTGGGAACTGTGTTTGTCTAAACGGTCTGATTTAAGTGATTATGTTTTAGCCATAAAAATTACATAAATACAGTATCAAAATTAAACAGATAATTCAATACACAATTTGTTCAATTAGAAAATCAAAGGGGAAAAAGAGAAAGGGTAACAGGTCTGCAGATACAGTCTAAATAAAGCTAGGTTGGTTTATGGTTGCTGATTTTAGTATGATCAGTTTTATTACAGTAACTTGAGTAACAGGGTTGAATGGTTGAGCCTGGCAAAAGAATTGATGGTGTGATAATTGTAATAACAGCAATACATGCAACAACAAATCAGGTTTCTTACAGACTAGCGCTGTGATGAGTGACTGACAGAGTGAGTGAGAGTGAGAACGTGTATGTGCACCAAAACGGCCTCTAACGCTACTCAGCACTCCCGTTAAAATCGAGTATACTCAGAATTGTATTCTCATCTTTGTTGTTTTATTCATTTTTACATCCGTTTGTAGTTTCTTTTTCCCCTGTCTCTAACTGAATTTTGGGAGAATTACCGTAATTACTCTTGAAAATGGGCATGTTACAATTCATAAACCTTTAATATTTCTATTTTCAAAACAAATCCGCACATCTGAATTACAGCTTGCACCATCTGATTGTGTAAAGTTGCGTATGCCTACACTGATCAACATTTCAGTGGCCGTAATGTCATGCCTGGAGTTCTGAGAAAGCTCTCATTTAGTTTCATAAAGTTTCAGAGTCACGTTTTTGGTAACGAAAATTTGTTAATAATAAAAACAAACCAGACAAGCCAAAACTAAAAGACTGAGTCATCAAAATTAAATAGGACCTGATGACATTTTGACAGAAAATCCTGATCTAAATTGAACCTTTCAGCTTTATTAACAAATACAAGACAAAAACTGATCGTTAATCTTTTTCTAGCAACAGCCAGAGGCACAGAAAACACTGATGAGTGTGTATAGTAACAACAGCCCTGCCCTTTAGCTGCATTAAAATCCTGATGACTTCTTGACATACATGAACAGACACATCACAAAACCTGTTAAACAACTTAAAACTAATATATTTCTATTTACCTTTAAAATAAATATGTTTAATTAGGACATGAAACTCTTAACATATTGACAAAGATTTTGCATTTTCTATAAAGCCCTAACTATTATATTTTCCCTATATAATTGATAAAGCATGTAAAACAATGGAGCATGATACAAATTTAAGTTACTAAAAAAATTATATTCGCTCCTCCTTCATTGAAAAACATCTGTTTGAAATGTTCAATACTCTACACTTCTTAAGGATAAAGTTGGACTACATATGGTGCATAAACACTACCAATTCTAATTCATGATTTTCTCATAACACCTGCATGTGTGTACAAATCCAACATATGGTGCAAATTATACAGTGCAATAGACTGAAAATCACTTGCACACAGAGGTGCTTTTATTTCCAACATTTAGTCCAAATACATCCTCCAAACTTCTGTCTCAAATTAAAGGTTTTCCCTTTTCTTCTGCGAACGTCAACACAGACCATCAGGCGGTCATGTCTGATGTAAAATATCTTTGAACAACCACTGATTCCTGAAATTTATGGAGTAGTAAAGCCTACTTAATTACACTAGGTTACTGCTTAAAACACAATAGTAGAGTATTTTACATAATATACAAAACATGGTGGTCATTCTTTTAAAATATGACACAAAATGCTTAGTCCTCGTTTGCCTAGGCAATATGCAATCTCCATATGCAATTTACTGATCATGCAATACTTAAAAAACAAAACACAAAAACATGCAAAACTTAAACAAAAACACACCGGGGTCCACCCACACACAGGCATTCTGCTTTCACTATACCCAAATCTCTTTCCTTCACGACACACTCAAGCACACTGACAGGGGCTGATAGGGTTGATACTTCTCACACACGTTTTTTTCATTAGGCAATTACACACACACACACACACACACACACACACACACACACACACACACACAAGCACACACACACACACACACAGGCCACGTCTGGTGGTTGCAAACTGGAGGCTGTCTGCATTGTTGATTATACATCTGACACGTTTAACAAAAAAAAAAACTGAGGACTTCAACAAAAAAGTGATTATAAATCAATCATCATCATAATAAATACTACTACCATTTAAATTTCCACATTAAGTGGAAACACTTGCTCATATATTTAACGACTCTGTCTGATAATGTAAGAGCATTTTAAGTAAAAACATCATATTTTTTACTCTACAGCAGCACTTAGGTCTAATCTTGTAATGTGACTGGCATGTGATAATGCTAAATTAAATATTTTAATAGCTAGTTAAAAGCTATGTAAATTATGTTTATAAAATAAGCAGGAATACTTAATATATTGCATTTTTATAAGTTTAGGGAATGGTTTGATGAACTACACACCAAGCATGTTTATATTCTGGAACTTAAGTAAACTTAAAGATAATATGTGCTCCAAAATGTGTAGGCACTAACTTATTTAGAAAGGGAAAAACAGATACACCTCCCTCTAAACTGTGATAAGGACCGGTTTATATATTTATACATTTTTGTAAATCTGTACCACCTGCAAAGTCGCTGACAGAACTAGCTACTGTTGATGTATTGATGTAAATAAGAGTAAAATGGAGAAATGAAACAGTGCAAGTTCAGTATTAGTGGAAACACAAGGGTTGAAACTTTTTCCATGTGCTCTAGATGAAAGCAGCGGCGAGTGATAACAGAAACTTTTACAGCATTTCACTGTGCAGCAGCTGTCAGATTCATGGTGGCTTTGTCTCAAACCACTTAAACGCGTCTATGTTGACCAAAAATGCTATCTAGACAGGCAGCTAAATAGGTTTTGAGCCGATGTGACCGGCTTAAAGTCTTCAGAAAAGTCTCCAGGTGCTTGTTGGTTATATATTAGTTCACCCAGCCGCCTAAACGTACCGCTTCTCTTTTTCATTGGCTGAATTTACAACCACACAAGAAACTAAACAAAACTGCAGCTGCTGGCGTAAAGCGGAAAGCCGGTGAGTAACGTACTGTCGTTTTAACGGCGCGGCGCGGCGCTGCTGCTGTTGATACCGGGTTTTGCATCAGCTGTCGACCTCCTTAGTTTTTCAATGCATGATTCATGAGTTAATCTATACCGAAGGAGTGTGTGAGAGTATCCCGAAGTGAAGCACTGACCTGCGGGGCCTAGCGGCGGCGGCTGCTGCCCGTCCTCCCCGAAGATCAATCTGAAGTCCAGCTCTTCATTCCCGGGGCAGTTTGCAGTAGTCATCGGGTTTGACAGCTCGGGCTCACCCGTGTAAGAACGCCGACTCTTTAATAAACTCACTACATTGACTGATGATAAAGGCAAAACTTTTAAACTTTTTCTCTCTAAGCCCGGGCAGAAATATAATAGCTTCTCCCTCACAATAATCCAAACTGGTCGACCTTCTGTGGAGGTTCAGCGAACTCACAGCGGCTTGAACTTTTTGCCTGCGGCGTGAAGGGGGGGTGGGGGGTGAGCGTTGTGCGTCAGCGCGACCGTTGATCGAGCTCGTCCGTAAATTCGCTGCTGCTCTCCGTCTCGAGCTCCTATCCCAACTTTTACTAACAGCGCGTGACAGGCCAGTTCCAGCGGTGACGTCAGGCGAGTCGGCAGACAACACAAGCGCGCGCACACGCGCCCTCAGTCACTCACGCGCGCTCACACATAAACACAACCTAGCCCTAAACTGGCTTATGGGTCTTGTAGTTTCTGTAGTAGCTGTAGTTAACTGCAGTTCAATCAGCCGTACTCTTGTAAAGACCACGTGTTTCAGTGAGTTTTATTTTAAAATTTAAATGCAATACACTATATTACATATTAACTATATTAATATAAATGGTATGATTTATATAATTTAATATAACTTGGTAAATATAATTTAATAATTAATATAAATTATATTGTAATTTAAATACATTTTTATTTTATGTCACGAACTCTGCTTGTTTACATTATTTATAAGAAAAGATATAAATCGCGTATCTTTGTTTATTTGCAGGTTTAAATTCAGTTTTAAATCCCAGATTTTCAGTGTTGCCTCAGACCTTTGGACTCCATTGTATATACTCTTTACATTCTGTATTAATATAAACCATACTTTTGTTCTACTGTCTAGTTTATAGTAGCAAACGTTATTCTGTTTAGCATTTTCTAATTTAATCCTTTTTTTTTTTTTTTTTTTTTTTTTTACAAATTACAGTATTGTCATTATAAAACGATTCCTAATTTGAATTTCTGAAATGTATTTATTTATTTTTTGTTTTTGGTATGTTCCCTTGCTTCAATGAAAGCAGCGCTAAAGCTGCATCAACGGCACAGTTTCATAAAAACCTGCTGATCATGTGAGAATGTACCAAAGAGCATCTTGTGCTTTAATGAAAGCCAGAACATCAGTGTATTCAAGTGCTAACATAGCAGTGTCACAGATTTGTTTGACTGTTTATCTAAATATTGCAAAACTTTAATATTTCTTTATTTTTACACCATAAAGTTTTTTGTTTAAAATTTCTCAAAATCATTAAAATCCTGTTTATTTCCACATTTAAATGTATTGTTAAATTTATAGCCAGCTGTATATATTCTTTAAGTTTTGAAAGAATTTCTTTTTAATACCCCGTACAATATATTTTACATGGTTTTCCACTGACATCCCTATGGAGATAGACTAGCCTATTATTTTCCTAAATCTTTAAATTAGAGCGATGATGGCATAATTTATCCAAACAAACTGTGCCTTGACGTCTATACACACAAATAAACTACCTTTAACTGGTTTTAATGCTCACTCAAACAAGAATTCATGTGAACAGACTTACTCAGAAAATAATGCACAGTGCAAATTTCAGTCCTCACTGTAACTACCTTATTTAATGCACAGTCCCAGCATAATGTATAACACAGGAAGAAAAGAGTGTTATAATAGGCAAGTCATCAGCAAAAATTCTTAACCAGATTACTTAACATTGTGCAGTGTTTTTCTACCTCACTGATGACAATTTTTTTTGAGTCAGTGACGTGTTCCATTCACGTGGAGCACTGTCTCATAGAGAAGAGAGAAATATAAACACAACACTTCCAATTTAAAACTAACTCCACATCTTTAAGCTATCTTTTTACATATACCCAGTTTCCTCGTTGGTGTTAAATCATACACCTCTATTTGTTTTTCTCAAATAACTTTATCTTTATTCTATTTTGCACTGTAGTCAGCACAACAGGATGCTGTGTTACGGCTACAACAGAAAAACAATATCAGACAATAACTGAGAAAAAAAAAATCTAAACATAAAAGTGTGGACCAAGCAGCTTTATATCAGTGACGGAATTCACACCACCAAACAAGAATGTTTTCTTTGACGCATGTGGGCGTAAAAACGTCATGTTCACATTTCACATTTCCTGTGGTCTTTATTTACTTAGATGTCATTAAACGCTAAACTTTCACTGAATACTCAAAAGGCTAATAGAGTTTGATAGTAGTGATTAGCGGGTTGAGTTGCAGAATCAGTTGCAGAGCATTCATCTGGTCTCATGACAGTGTCACTTATGGCATTTACTAAAGTTGTGATGCTCAC
The DNA here is from genome assembly GCF_018340385.1 of Cyprinus carpio. Lineage (NCBI taxonomy): Eukaryota > Metazoa > Chordata > Actinopteri > Cypriniformes > Cyprinidae > Cyprinus > Cyprinus carpio. Next base: position 20,413,213 of record NC_056578.1, read on the forward strand.
TTTGGCTTTTTATGATGTAATTATCAACTTCAAGCTAAACTAAATCAAAATGGCAAAACTACAATGCTACACAAACAAACATATACTCACACATTTTTACAAACTGCACAATTCTGAAAGTTTGCATGAGAATAACAGAAAAAAGAACAATGGGAGGACCAAACAGTTGATTTATAATTGCGTAAGTGCCAATTAGAATGAATAATGCTGCATAATATTCATCTATCATGAATCATCTCACTGATTCATTTCATTGTTAAAATTTCAGCGTTGAACGCAGACACAACCGTTGTTAATAATCGCGAAGGGCAATTGCCTTAACACATTCTCACGCTGTTGAAATGATCCTGCCAAACTCATTGTTTACTATTCAGAATACCCGTGTTTCTCTTCGTCTCTGATGACCTTTGTGGGAGGAAGATAGAGAACACGGTATCCGTGGATTGTGTAGGAGGGGGACGATGTGGTTTTTGATACTGTGTTCTCGTAAAGACAGTTAAGAAGAAAGAAAGAACTTTCTACTCTCACACAAATCCGGTTCAAAACTAGTTTTCTTTTCAAGGATTGGTGTTTTGGTAATGTGTTTTGTGCTTGTCGTGTGCAAATACTCCTCTTCGCGTCGTGGCCGCATCATCAATTCTGGTTTGCTTTATTTTTTTAGTTATTTGAGGGATGTCGTAAGTTATTCCTTACATAAATAATACTAACAATGGTGATAAATCCAAACCTGCTAAAGTACAATTTACAGTATTTCTTTAAATATCAGAAACTGTTTAGGAATAATATTGCACTTACAGTACAGTTAGGTTTTTTTCTTTCATTTAATTAGGTTTATTTGCAGTCAGCATAAGTATATTTAAATATCAAAGAGTTTATATTTTCTAACCATACTATTTAATTTAGGGATTTTTTTGTTTTTTGGTTTATTTATTTATTTAAAAAAAAATTGTAATCCCAGATAGCCATATTTTGTCATGTTTGATTTAGAGAGCAAACTTACAATTTTAAGAAAGACCAAAACATAAAAAAGGAAAAAAAAGGAAAAGAAACTGGAAAGGGAAAAATCCAATCTGGAATGTCTCCTGTTGAAAGGAGGACTCAAAGAAGTAACAAGCTAATGAAATGCTCTTTACAACTAAACTCCGTACAACGTTCAGAAACAGCCTTCAGCTGATGCATACTGCCCTCTGCTGGACCATTCTCAGTATAAAGCAATATAGTCAAAACATGAATCATAAATGCCATGTTCTCTGTCCTGGAAAATTTGAATGATTAATAAGTCAGGTATTTAGAATATGGCTATATAATACAGTGAGCATGTGTTGTTCTCCTGTAGACTAATATTAACAGCAGTGGGTTTTGTGTTTTAGTTTTTCTATGGTCATTATTTTAAGAGACTCAAATATATAGTGATCTAATCTAGCACAACAATACCAACACTGTATTCACAAATGCTGAAGGATTCTTATATTATTCATGTTACTCTTAATATCCAGCTTTAGCACTAAGTGCATTCTTAACGACGTGTCCTAAATGTGCACTTTTTCATAAGTCACTTTGATAAGAAAGAATCTTCTAAGACTGTAAATGTAATTGCACATTCTGAGGATACTCGCTGTCCTGAATCACTGACTATGTTCCAACATCATCCTTGAACCCGCTTCAGTTTGCTAACAGAACAAGGTTGTCTTTGCAATGTGTCCTAGTTTGAAATGCATGAAAAAAGCACAACTAATTAAGAATGCCACGGGGAACTATGAGCTGTCTTAGACTGAGCTCCAAACTGTCTTTTGCGTTGACCCCAAACTTCATGAGCAGACCTGAAAAGGCACATCAAGGCCTTACTGTATTAGCACAACACAAAATAAAAAAGCAAAGACTTGGTGAATGAAGCTTTTACTGATATTCATATACAATACTTACACGGTACTTTAAAGAATACCGTAAAATTATACCATTATAAATGTTCAAAAAAATACAAAATTGGTGAAAGGTGAAAAACCTTTTGTTTAAAATTAGCCTGAACTGCAGAGTTCACCCAAAAAATTAAAAATTAAAGTTTTTTTTAACATCATTTGCTCAACAATAGACCCTCTGCAGTGGGTCTTAATGATTAACTTGCTTATTAAAAACCCAGCTTTTCGCTTCACATAACATTAATTGATTACATGTGGATTATTATTATGTTTTTATTAGCTTTTTGAACTCTTATTCTGACAGCACCCATTCACTGCAGAGGATTCACTGGTGAGCAAGTGATGTAATACTAAATGTCTCCAAATTTGATCTAATGAAGAAACATACTCATCTACAGCTTGGATGGACTGAGGGTAAGAAAAATGTAAGCAAATTTTCATTTTTGGGTGAATTATTCCTTTCCCCCAGTACTAGTTCTTACTTTTCAGCTGTACACAATATTTGCCAATAGGGGGGGTTAACATACCAAGAAAAATTAATTTTATCACCAGTCACTGTCATATGGTACAATAGAACAGAATGCCTTACTCTTCATAATATACAGATGACTCACAGGACTACTCAACTATCACTATGGTATAAAAGTGCTTAAATTGCCTTAGGTTCAATTTGCTGTCATGTCTCTCTCACACTGAGCACAATGGCCCACTTAAATGTGCCCCACAGTGATTTAATGAACAGCCGTTGCAGCTGTGACAGTCATTTCTGTGTCCAGATAGACTGAATGGAAGGACAGCAGTTTTAATGTAATGCTGAAACAATTAAACATCAATTAAAGACTATTTTGGCTGAATCACAGAGAACCAAAGATAATTTTATTAGGATAATTATTTAGGTAAGTATTCAATATATTATTTATTAGATTTATTAGGCAGATGTTGATGTTTTGCCCCTGGCCACTGTTTTTGATTGCTTGTTATTACTGAAATCATTTTTGACAGGAAATGAAAATACAATTAATCATTTATTATACAAATGAATGATTGTGACATAAGTAACGGGATGCGTTGATTTATTCATCATATCCAGTCTTAATAAATATAGGAAATGTACCAAAAAAATGAACATTTGTGAGATTTACCACAGTGAAGAACACAATGTAAGAAAAAATCTACTTCTGTAACCACTGAGAAACATCCCGTTTTGATTCTGTCAAATACTATATAATCTTAAGGAATATAATAATGCACTGCATGTTTGTTTGTTCTGTGTGTAAATGTGTGTTGACGAGCAACATGTACTGTAACTCAGTCATTAGTGTGTGTGTGTGTGTGTGTGTGTTGCACTGCATGGAGAGAATATCAATCAGATGGCTGATCGATACAACATTTGGGAGTGATGTCAGAGGATCAATACTAATCCTCCTCAACACACACACACACACACACACACACACACAGAGGCACACCAATGCTCTGCAGGCTCACTGTGTCACAGGCTTGCAGAGACACTCACTTTCAGTTTGCTTCATCTGACCCTGTCTTCACAAGCAGTGGTAAATGAGCCAGTTCTCCTTGTCACATATAATAACAGCAGGAGAATAGCTCTCACTAGAAGTTTATTTTATTTTATTATTATTATTTATATATTTTTTTCAGGCAAAAGAGAACAATACACAGGGCAGATAACATCAGCTAGGGGGGGAAACAGGCATTTGCTCATAGTGCATTATAAAGTTAACACTAAAACACGTCTTCATTTCTGTTTGTACCATTTTTAATATGAATATATCAAATATTTCAAGTATATATTTCAAGTATATTTTCTAAAAACAAATTCTAAAAATTGCCGGAAAATATATTTTTTTGGCTTTTCTTTTCTTCTTTTTTGCATATCTGAAATGCATAAGTTAAATCTTTGCCATATGGTGAAATATCGACAAGATTAAATATTTAATATAATAATAATATAATATAACTTAAGTACGGCCTCTTATGTATGTCAATACATTTATTAGAAATTTCAGTCCAAACTTCACTGCATTTTTAAAGCTAAATCTGTTCTCCAAATATATGTGCTCTGCCAGAAAGTGTGTTTTTGTAAATCTAAGCAGTGCCGCCCTCAGGGAGATCTGTAAACACCTCAGTGTCTTCTGAGACAGCAGGAGAAACGCTGTTTTGTCAAGGTGGTCATTAATTGTAAAAACTCTTAACATTTTGTGTATTTATGAAAATTCATGATAAGCTGCTTATGGAGTCAGTTTTTAAACATTTTTCTGTGGCTTTTCAGTGCACCTTGATACAGTAAATCCTGAAGGAAAATATTATTCATGCTTTTTCTTTTAAACCTAGAGATTTGACATCTTAAGTAGCTTAAACATTATCTAGCCCCGTCAATTACTACAATAAACTGCATATATCTGTGAATTCCCAGTCAGTCTCCTGTTAGTCTCCACCAGGCATTCACTCACTAATAATTCTGTACATGATGTACAATTTGATTTGTTCAAACCCTTTCCTGTAAAAATCATTCAGTGACAGAAAAATAGCTCCAATCCTGTGACCAACGCAGGTTCTATTGAACCATTTAAGAGCCAAGACAAGAAAAACAGATTTATTATGAGACTTCAACGCTTTACTAAGGCTATTAGGAAGAGAGAGAGGAAGAACACAGATAATGTCATGGTAACCAATGTATATCTAAAAGTCCTCCCCTAGTTTATTTCATAAAGACAAAGAATCAGGAGGAAATTAAGAGAGCAGGAGCGACAAAGTGCAGAGAGAGAGAGTCTGAGAATGCAGATATTGAGTCGGAGGAACAGACAATGCAGTTATGATGTGTTTTAAAATCTTTTTTCTTTAGTTATTCTGCTAGATTAGTCTGAAGAACATATTTTCTCCACAAAGAACCTTTTATGAAATGGAAAGGAAGAAAAAGAAAAAGTAAAGAAAGCAAACTCTTCCCAAGTAAATTAAGTAATAAATATCAAGTAAATGTAAATTCTAGTTAAAATACTCTAGAATATTTACTAATCTTACTAAAGATATAATAATAAGATTACTTTATTAATTTAATTAACAGTGTTATTTTGTGTTCTGCAAATATCTTAAATGCTGTTATTCTCAACATGGATTTAATCTGCTGTTTTAAGCTATATGGCAGGGGTCGGCAACCTTTAAGGCATGACGTGCCATTTGTAATTTTCCTTGTTAACCTCTGTGCCAACACCCAATCCCCCCCCCCCCCCCACCACCACACACCTTAATAAGTGCCACGTGACTTATTAATCGATACTGAATCGCTACATTATATTTCTCAGCAAGGAGGGGGTAATTTTTTATTTATTTATTTATTTATTTTTACATTTTTTAAAAAGTATAAAAAGTTTTTCAGTAACTAAACTGAGCTTCATTGTTTGTAGAGAGAGACAGACGCAGACAATTTACACATCTCTCTCGCTCTCAAAATGGCCAGGTTTGAGAAAAAAAATTGCATCACTGGATATAGCTATCGGTAATTTAAAATTTCTATCGTAAACGTATCGTTAAAAGTTGACTAATATCAAATGATTTGCAGTTTTATCTTACCTCGCTCCAGTGGCGTAGCCAGAATTGTATTTTTGGGCGGGCCTGGGCAAAAGTGAGCGGACAAGCCACCTTTTTCTTCTTTAGACACCTCACAACAAACAACTTTTAACACCAACTGAAAACACTGACTGAGCTCAAATGACATTCATAATCGGTCTGACAGTATGAATGAACCGGTTTCAAGTTGATGAAGACTGATGCACGGGCTTTCTTCCTTGTCAGTGCGAGTTTTTTAAAAAAAAATTTTTTTATGAAATTATGGATTTCTGCTTTTTTTTTTGTTTTTTTTGACAGGATTTTGCAAATTACAGTCCAAATGAATGGGTGAACTTCAACAGACACGCGAGAATTTACATGCGCGACATGCCCTAAACAGCCTGGATAACAATTGGCAAACACTGCTGTCCATCAAACTCATCAAGAATTATGCAAAAACACTTTTATTTATTTTAGTTATTTGAGATGTTATAGTTCTCTAATTGTGTTAAAATAGATGAAACAATAATTATTTAACAAATATATTTGTATAATAAACTGGGGGGCCTTTCATCAGAGTGGGCGGAGCTGTGTCCGTCAGGCCCTCCGCTGCCTACGCCCCTGCCTCGCTCTCGCACTGACGCTTCGCGCTCCCATGTTCGCGCTCCGCTTCTGTCAACAGTAAACCCCTCCTACTTTGATTTGATTGGCCATCTCAGTCATTTTGACATTGACGAGCGCTGTTAGACCGCTGAAGTGCCTAGTATGTGCAGCGGTCACGCGCGCATCCGTAGACTAGTGCAAGTTATTTCTCACACTTTAATAGTATTTATAGCTCGTAACAGGCTGTGTGACTATGAGAAGTTATTACCTCAAAATGTACGTCAGTATGCAGTGTTCCCTATTGCTCGCGTGCCACTGCGACTTAAAAAATAACATGCAATCGGTTTCCGCATTTTCCATAAATAAAGTGTACATGTTTTTAGTAGTTCAACCAGCATGGAATGCACTAAACATAAGTTTGAAATTCTCAACTGTATAATTTTGTAAAAAAAAAAAAAAACATCTAAAACTTAAAGAATGTCACAATAATAAGACTATCCTTTTAAAACATCTGTGTTCTCATAAGACCTCTTGATTAAACGGAGCTTAGCTGTCATAACTAGGGCTGGGTATCATTCAAAAAATTTAGATATCAATACCGATACCTTAACTTCAATACCAGTTCCTGAACATACCAATTTTATGAAATACATTTTAACAAGATTACATTACCTAAAAAAAAAAAAAAAAAAAAAAAAAAAAAAAACTTACATTACCTCAGTGGTTTTCAGACCTCTCCATGAAGTACCCCCAGCACTGCACATTTTGCATGTCTCCCTATATCTGACACACACACTTCAGGTCTTGCAGTCTCCACTAATGAGCTGATGAGTTAAATCAGGTGTGATAGATGAGGGAGACATACAAAATGGGGGTACTCCAGGACAGTTTTGAGAACCACTGCATTACCTCATAAAACAATTTTTTTTTTTCAGTTTGTTGAGGTTTTTACAGACTCAAATGCTCTGTCCACACGAATGCGGTTATTTTTAAAAACGCAGCTGTTTGGCCATTTGTCCACACGCAAACGCAGCACCCAGGTCACTGAAACTGAACATTTTTGAAAATGCCAGCCAGGACCTATTTTCTGACTGGCCAACATGGCTTTATGGTTAGATTATATCGCCGCCTGTTGTTTTGGCATGCTTTTGACTGTGCACCATAGCATGTGTTTGCATTTTCATGTAGACAGAGATTTTTTTTAAAACGGAAGAAGGAAAAACTCTGTTTATAAAAATACCTGTGTAAGACTCTGTAAGACTTTCTCCTGAGCGACTGCACAAAGGAACAAAATGTAACCAACACAATAAATCAGTGCAAATTGTTTTAATAAAGTAAAAATCTTTTTCAGTGCAAAATGAACAGTTTTAAGTCAGTATGTGAGGCTCAGTGCTGCATAAGGTCTTTAAATCACTCAGCAGTTCTTTTTCAAAAGAATGAGCATGTCCACTTTTTCAGGAGACAGACAAGCCCCCTCTTCACTGATAATGTCCACAGAAGTCAGACTAATGTCTCTAGGCTACTTTAACACTATTGTGTTTTTGAAATGCATAGCTTAGACAGAATCAACATTTCTGTCCATTTTCCACTGATTTACACAATCTGATGAGCATTAGCTGTTTCTAGCGCTGTCTGACAGTGTTTTCTCTTACGCAATCGCTGTTCTGACTCAGAGGAACCTCATTTGCTGCTCATATGTCAATCATATTACAAGTTCATAACCCGTTTCCAGAAAAACATTTACAGGGATGAAACATGAAGCTTATAAACGTGATTATTATATGTAGATTAATTGACGGTCAACTGTGTTATCAACATGTTCTATTGAACTCGCGTCACATGTTACTTTATATTTATAAATCTGTAGAGAAAGAATATAAAAACAAAAGTCAATCAAGGTCATGTACTAACTATTCCAAGGTCAGCAGTTTGCACAAGGCACAAAAATGGCCGAAATGTCAACTATGTTACCTGTCAACTGTGTTACCCATCACAGTTGTAACACAGTTGACAAGGATTGGTTGACAATGTTGGCAATTCAGTGTCAATTTATGCTCACACTGAGTGTTGTTGATAAAAAAAAATTAATAAATATTCACAAACTATTGTCATTACACAGAAATTACATAGGAATTGCCTAAAACCATGGAAAACAATGGATAAAACTAACTGATCTAATCACGGCCACACTTTCTATGAACTCTGTATCCACAACATTATATACATATTATATTCACATTTGTCAAGGGCTAAAAAGCATTCAGAATTCCTCATGACTGACATAAACCTATATAATATTATGGATTTGGCATGTATCTATTTCTGCTTAGTCATGATTGATAAAGGGTTATGATGTTATTGTATAAGTTCTTACAACTTAAAGTGTCATGATGCATTATAAAACTTAATAATAATATAATATATATCTATTAACGTTATAATATATATTATTGTAATGTGTGTCTGTTTAAAAATGCTTTATGGATACCAAGTTCATTCTTACCTGTCGACTGTGTTACTTTGTCAACTGTGTTATGTGCAGTTTTTATGTTATAAATATTTTAAATGTGAACTAATCTGTCAGAAAAAAAGATGGGGATATCTCTAGAGATGGATGACTTTGGTAAGGATGGTGAATAACACTAAATTCAGCATACTGTGGATTTATGTTAAAGAAAAGTATCATCCTTCATGATAGCATCCCACAGTACTCCCATTATAAAGACCCAAATTCATATTTTCAAATCAGTTAAAAATATAACCTTAAAAACTCTGGTGAATAGACTCAAAAACTTTCAAACAAATGTATAACTTCATTCATGTTTCATTTGACACAACATTTGTCCGTAACACAGTTGACAAAATAATGAATCAAATGTTATTTTCATTAACATATTTTAAAAGTCATTAGGGCTTAAGCTTGCCAAACAATTGATTTAGCACATTAAGGGCATATATTATTCAACCACCTAATTTATTTATTTACAGTGGGTACGGAAAGTATTCAGACCCCCTTAAATTTTTCACTCTTTGTTATATTGCAGCCATTTGCTAAAATCATTTAAGTTCTTTTTTTCCTCATTAATGTACACACAGCACCCCATATTGACAGAAAAACACAGAATTGTTGACATTTTTGCAGATTTATTAAAAAATAAAAACTGAAATATCACATGGTCCTAAGTATTCAGACCCTTGACACTCATATATTTAACTCAGGTGCTGTCCATTTCTTCTGATCATCCTTGAGATGGTTCTACACCTTCATTTGAGTCCAGTTGTGTTTGATTATACTGATTGGACTTGATTAGGAAAGCCCAACCCAGTCTCACGGCAGTTCGTGATTTGGTCACGTAATTTAATCTATTTATTCGTGGCAGGCACACGTTTATTTCGTTATTTTCGTGAATTGCAGCACGTTTTTTTTTTTTAAACTAATGCATTTCAAATTGGAGGCATCTTTCGTGCATCAGCACGATATTTTCTGATTAAAATGGCTGCAATATAACAAAGAGTGAAAATTTAAGGGGGTCTGAATACTTTCCGTACCCACTGTAAGTTGACATGAAATGTACCCTTAAATATAGAATGACTCTTAAGACTCTCACCAGAGTTGTACACTCACTCCCCCACCTACAATTCCTGCCGGACCTGAGACTCTCTAACCATTAGACTACAACTACCCCTAGTAGAACAGTAAAGAAGATTTGAACTGAAACTGTTGTCCTTGCTGATTAATAAAATGCAAGTCAGTGGCTTTATTTTTGAGAAAAAAAAAAAAAAAAAATATCAAGGAACACAAAATGAATACCTGCTGTTCCTGATGATATAAATGAAATGATCGGTCTGTGCAAGAAAATTAAATGAATGCAGAAAATGACACTTAAAAGAATTTATCTTGACTTTATCAAAGTAGATCCTCTCTAAAAAAAAAAAAAATTAAGTAATGACAGTTAAGTCACAAACATAGCACTTGTAACAAACACAACTAAATGACCAGTATGACCACAAAAAAAAAATAAAAAAAATAATAATAATAATAATTAAATGAATGAGTTACAGTAAATGGAAACATCAGGTATTAGGTATTATTTTATAACAGTTTTTAAGACTGTTAAAGTCTACTAATTAACTAATAATTAAATAAGTTTTAATGTTGTTTATACTCTGCTTGAGGAGGTGGGGGTGAGGGGTTCTGCTATAGATTCATCTGAAAAACACCTCAGAATGTACATCATTTCATACTGCCTGCAAATTACCGTAATTGTCATAAAAAGTACCCATACTATTTTCGTTGCAACTGTCTTGACTGTATTTCAATATCAATTTCAATTTCAATTTTATTTGTGTAGCGCATTTACATCAGCCACCAGGCTGACCAAAGTGCTTTACAGAAGAGAAAGAATTTTACCACATACACAGAAAACAGACCAGACAAAAATTTAAAACCACCCATTTAAAAATTTAACATCACAGTAGTCAATACACTAAGGAAAACAAATAGGTTTTTAACAAGGACTTAAAAATAGACAAGGAAGGGGCCATTCTTATCTATAAAAGCAGGGTATTCCAGAGTTGTGGCCCTGCCACCGCAAATGCATGCTCCCCTCTACGCTTTAGCCTAATGCGAGGGACCACCAACAAAGCCTGGTCACAGGATCGTGGCTTCTAGATGGAGTATAAAGATGAAGAAGTTCAGATAGATTGACAGGAGCTTTGTTATGTAGGGATTTATATACAAAGAGGAGAATTTATTCTATTCTCTGACAGATTGGCAACCAGTGTACGGATCTAAGAATTGGAGTGATGTGTTCATGTTTACGACACTTTAAAAGAAGTCTGGCTTCAGCTTTTTGGACAAGCTGAAGTCGTGCAATTTGGGATTAGATAATTTAACCTCCTCTAAAGATTGCAGAAGAGAAGTGATCGCAGTGGAGTTGTTTTTCTTGATAGATTTGAGTGTCATCTCTGAGAAATGAAAAGACACACCATGTTTTCGTAGAATAGAGCCCAGAGGTAGCATGTAAAGAGAAAATAGAGAGGGAGCTAAAATAGAGCCTTGTGGAAAGCCACAGGTCAGAGGAGCAGGGGAAGAGGAAAAATTACTTTCTGTCAGATAAGTATGACTGTAGTTTAGCACTCAGTTGTGTTTGAAAAGGATCATATGATGCTGCTAAAAAGAACATACTGTAATTTTGTGTATTTGGTGTAATGCAATGTGTTTATGCAGTTAAAGGTTCAAAAAACACATTATTTTCCATATAATGTACATTATTGTTTCTCCTCTATGCCCCGCCTTTCTGAAACGTGTACATTTTTACAAAGCTCATTGTTCTAAAAAAGCGAGGTGTGCTCTGATTGGCCAGCTATCCAGTGCGTTGTGATTGGGTGAATGCCTCAAGCTTGTGACGGAAATGTTATGCCTCTTAACATACTGTGATGCCATCTCCCAGGCCAGCAGCACGAGGCTCAGTCTAGCTGCTCTGCTCGTGCATGTCCCATCATTGGTTCTCTTGTAGCAGTTCAGTCAATGTACTGTTAGGAGTAACTGAATAACTCGGGATATTGGTTTAATCATTGGCAAATTATTTCAATATAAAAAAACGTACTTACAGGCTGTGAGTCAGACGCGCCAGACTGTCCTTGCAAAGTTTGAACTGCCAAACTTTATAGAAACAGCCGTTGTGCCACAGACGCATTGCAGGCTACTGGTTCAGGAAACAGTCCTCACCCTCCATAAAATGTGCAGCACACATCTTAATATTTGGGTTGAACTTTTCTGGAACAGTGTTGAAATACAACTTAACCACTGATTTCTAGCCGTGTCCTCTTTTGGAAGGCCAAACAAACCAATTTCACTTTCACAATGAAACATACAGCAACTCCACAAAGGTGGGGGCAATAAATATAAAATTTCTCTAGCAATTTTTGAAGGGGATACAAATAATGCAGCTCCTTGTAAGGACAAGTATACACAGCCTTACTAATATTAGTGCAGCAGGGAGACTGCCAAATTAGACAACTTCAAGCTTTTGTGGTTGCACCGAGACAGTGGTCATGTCCATTGTAGACATTACCATCCGTCAAGCAGGAAAACATTATTATTGCTAACATAGCGAACTCATTGGAAAAATACATTGGCATCATCTGTATAAAGAGAAATTCATCACTTCATCCAATGTTTAAGTGAATAAAATAGCCTTGATAGTCGAGTTCCACTGTTGATTTGTTCTCACTCACCAGACTGATGATCCCACTGATTAACATTTTAATTAGCAAAACTAAAGGTGTTTCAATGAAGAATTTAAATGCCATTGTCATTTCAATCATGTAGGAGATTAAAAGAGAGTGTTGTGACATTTATGAAGGATACAAAATGTACTTTTCAGCAGAGGAGATTTTTGTGCTCTTGTGTCTGCATATGTCAAGGTGAAGATTGATGTTTTTACAGAATTTCAAAGAACTGAAAGATCAAAACAGACAGACAAGACTTTTTCTGGATGAGTGTTAAATTGCATTTACTGTCATCATGGTTGAGCAAAGCTAATATCTGCAGGACCTTTGCTTTAGCCAGTACAAGGTCAGCCGCTCACTTTATTCATCCCTAACAGACTGAGGCTAATTTAGATTACTAATTCTAATATAATATTTCAATATACACGTCAAACAGGCTTAGAAACATTGCTCTGATACATGTAATCCTTTTACAGCCTAATCTGAAGACTATGCATAGAATATTTCTGCAAATGTTTCTCTCAAAGAAAAGGTTAACTTAATTTGAATCCATAGACAAACTATTCCAATCAGAAACCCCCTTTGATCATAATAAACCATTCATCTTTTAGGAATTACATGAATAAATAATTGAATATGGACTATAATGTCATTGATCTAAGCTTACATAAGATGATAAAAAAAAAATTGCATCATTATGAATTATAATATAACGATTTTCTCTGTCGTTCTCTATTGTGTCCTGAAACTTGGAATGACAATGAATAGTACAAAACACTATTTTTATGGGAAATAGAAATTAGAAAGACCTCTTTTACTGATATATAAATGCACTGACAAAAATTTCAGGGTAAAGTGCTGTTTTATGAAGTGCATTAACAACTGGGCCAGGCATCAGTTGAGTTCATCATGTGGAGAAAGCACACAAGTGGAAGCAACACCGGAAATAATACTCATTATATTCAGTTACTTGGGTTCTGTCACATGTAGCTTAAAGTACGTTGCCCTGGAGACAGAATGTCATGAATCCACCCACAACTAATTTTACAAAGCAATCACAAAAATCTGGCAAGCATGCAGTGCAATCACAAACAATAAAGGGCATTAGCCTTTCAGTGAGAAAAAAAAGATATATTCAGGCAGCTATCAGAGGCATGCCAGTCAGATTTTGATAAAAACCAAAATACAGACCTTGAAATCTCAACTAAATGTGATGTAGAAAAGTGAATGACTTACAGGGATGCACATCTGAGTCCAGTTTAAATCATGACTCAGAACCATCACCCCTTGCTTTCCCCCTTTTTACTTCCTACTTTTTTACTTCCACTGTGATAACCCTCCAGCATAAGGGCCTGATGAAATTTTATTGTCATATCTCCAGATAGTGCCATCCAAAGTTTTGAGTTCTATGGTGATGATTCTCCTCCAGCCCTCTTAGCTACAACTACTTCAAGTGTGCCAGAATAAAGAGCAATGATCTGTAAATGAAGAGTTGATGGCACTGCAGAAGAATCCATCATACTGTCTGGTACAAGCTATAAACGCATTAAAAAGTCTGTGTAACATTTAAACACATCTTTTGCAAAAATTGCAGTAAATATACTTGAATCTATTTGAATTATTAAAAAATAATTACTTATTTTTTCCCAGATATTTATATATTAGTAATTAAACATATTAAAAGAGTTATTTATTAAATGTTATTTGTATCTATTTATTTTTGTATTTATTTAGTTAGTTATTTTGTTAAATTCTAATTTAACAAGCTTTTGTTAAAAACTGTCTAAACAGAAATCAATAAACTATACTGATGTAAATGTTCTACTCTTCAGGATCCATACAAGACATACAAAAAATATTCCAATCAAAACCCTATCAGCTATTTTTCCACTTCCTAATTCCCTATTAAAGTCCTTTATCAATTCTTCGTCATTATGACAAATCACCAAAGCCTTTTACTCAGCCTTCTGATACAAGACATGGCAATACAGCAGCAACCAATGCTCTCCAGACAACAATGCAAATCCCTTTGATATATACGTCCCTGTATCTAAGCTCTGGGCTGAACAAGCTACATTATATCTGACATCAGTGCATTTGGCTGCAGCATAAAATGAAGGCTAGAAAGGGGTCAGGGATCTTATAATGAGAGCCACAACCAGAGCTAGTTTATGCTGAACATAAACTCTTTTCTGAGAGAGAGAATGGTTGTTGTGAGAGGTGCTAGAGGATTGTTAGTGTGAGGGGGCAGCATAAGCTGTGGTTCTTATTGAGCACACAATTTATCCTGTGTAACAGGCATTGTGTTGATGTAGCAGACATCATTACTGTGAGGCAGTCATTAAAGCTCAGTGTCTCATGGGGATGCTGTGTTTAAGCTGTAATTGCTATGAGCCTCAACACAAACAAACCTTTTCAGAGGCATTAGTATTAATCTGAGCAGTTTTTGCGGCTGTTTTATTGCTGTTCAACAATAAAAAAGACTTATGGCAAGGAGAAAAACACCTTTAAACAAATCAGACCGAGGGGCTTCAGTACACAGTGTAATTGATATTAGAGACTGACTCAGCATAATGGCAAGATGTTTGTCTACGGAAAACAAATGTGTTCATATAGGCTTAAGATAACAATACCTCTGTGAACAACATCATTTTGTCATTTAAATCACACATCATAATTGTTTTCTCTTTCATGCACCCCTCTAAAACCAATAATGTGTGCAATGTCCTCCGAAACACATTTTGTTCAGTGTAGTTTCCTTGATCTGATATCCAATGCCATTCTTTCTGCAACTACCCATAAATATATCATTATTTAGAAACTTAGAGAAATCCAAATACTGAGTCTCTGTTTAGTTGGATACAAGAATGGATTTTCATTTTATGCAGAAAATATAATTAATGCTGGTGGAGGTGGCACCGCTCTCGGAGACTGTGACCGTGTAATTAGCTTGAGTGTTGATAAAAACCCACAAGGGAAAGCAGATGGAAAGCAGAACGAGACAGAGGAGAGAAAAGTGGAAGTTCTCAGGACAAACCACAGTCAGGACTTAAGGACTCAGGAGACACATCTGATTTTAATCAGTGGCTGATTGAAAAACAAGACACTTGAATGAAAAGCAGCACAATGTTTGTAATTTCATGAAGAATACTGTGTTATTCAAAAAATACTCTGCCTAAAGATAATCTAAAATCATGTTAACCTGGGATAAAATTAATTTCAAAATGGGCACTTTTACCTGCATTGAAATACAACATGAAAATTCAGTTTAGCTGTGAGAATTCTGTAACAGAACAGGCCGTTTTGAATCATTTTTAGTTTTAACATCATATTTTCACTCAGGTTACCCGCATACAGCTATAACAGCCTGCCATCTGCAGGAAGATGGCCCTGAAATGCAATAAATATTCAATATGATATTTCAGACCTGACAAAATAACACTGCCATTACTGAGACAGATTGCTCAGGAATACAAAGAAGAATCTGATGTCTGGACCACAAATATAAGAAAATATACAGGAAATTTAGCTAACATTAGTTGTAAAAAATTACACCAAGCTGACATTTAAAGTTTGGGTATTGCATTTGTTTTTTTCCCATTGTTCTGATGTATTTTTAAAGAGACTGAGGCAGATGGAGCGTGTATTGAAATAACTGCATTGTAATAAGATTTCTGTGCTCTTTTTGCTTCTGGCTTTCAATTACTACTAAACACTGAAGTGAAACACCAGTTTATTGCAAAACTCGTGGCTGAAAGAAGCTGTTTTGTTTGTGCAGATACAATGCAAAGAAAAAAGGTGACACTGCTCTAACGATTATGTTTTTGACAGTGACAAATGCCAATGAACATTCTGAAATGAATGAATAAACCAACAAACAAACAGCTACATCTATTTAACTTCAAACTTCAATTCAAACTGAATTTTGAATAATGTGATCATTTGAGATTGCCATTTAATCTAGACCTTAACCTAAAAAATTCAACTAATTTCATTTAAAATACACTTTAACATATTTAACAACCAATGATCCAATGATAGGATTTACTAAGCAGCACAGTCAATAACTTGCTCTTTCAAAGTGCTTCTCTGACCTTCAGTAAACACTTAATAGGGATTCTTCTAACAAAAACAAAAAAGGCTACATAGCTATTGATTAAAATGACTCTCTATATCTCTCTCTCACACACACACACACACACACACACACACACACACACACACCACACACACACACAGAGAGAGAGAGAGAGAGAGAGAGAGAGAGAGAGAGAGAGAGAGACTTGTGAACACACTTGGCTTTCTAATACTCACACCAGGAGATGTTTATCTCCCTTTGCAGACACAGCTGAACATCTGTGATTATCTGAATGCATAGGCCAGTGGCAGCACACCTCTGTGGTTTCAGGCTGGAGCGGAGATAAATGAAAGTGATGGGCACAAAAGTAATCTTCAGGTAAACTGTTGATTACATTTTCTTTGAAATGAATATGCACCCTCCGAAAAAAAGGTATAAAGCTGTCACTGGGGCATGTTCTCTTTCAAATGGTATATACATACCATTTAGGTACAATTATGCAGGCTTTAGGTAATAATATGTACACTATCTTTCAATACCTATCACATCTTTCAGGGTTAATTAATTAAGGTAAGATGTACCTATTGTACACCAGTGACAGATTTTTTTTTGTGTATATTGCACAGGTAAACATTTCTACCTTTAACTATCAGTTGTGTCTGTGTTTGTGTTAGTCATAACGTCTCAGTCACTGGGAACACGGGTCTCAAACATGGATGTGTTTTAAAAAAGATAAATCAAAATTTTCATGTTATAATTGCTATTCAGAACCCTATATAAAATTTTATCAGATTATTAAATGAATCTGAAGTCTGAGAATAAAAAACAATAGTTTTGCACTGCTGCACCTGTATTTGAATCTTTCACAGCAACTCGTTCATGCCAACATAAAACCACTTTTATGTAGAGTGAGGTCTGAATCATTCAGGCTCATGAGCACATTCAAACAGCAAAATATCTTCCTTTGAAATGAAGAATGGAAACCTGTGACACAAGGCAGATATAGGCAGTTATACGTAGGTGTAGCTCCTTAAAAGAATCAGTGTGACTCCAGTGGTTTAACATCAGTTTTATTAAGCTACGTGAGTGCTCTTTTAAAAAAAAAACACTATAGACTTACTGTATTTATAAAACACAAATAGCATTCATTTGAATTTATCTAGATGGAAAAATAGCATTCCAGTAGTTTTGGAGGAAGTTGAATCTGCACAGTCTTTCCTTCTCTGTGAAACAGCTATGCACTGAACTTTACTGTTTGCAACTGGACACAACTGATTTACATATCCTGCGATTTTTCATCAGCTGAATGTTATGTTGACTCAAGTACTGCTGTACTGTGTTGCAAAGTCGAAGGTATTGACTCAACTTCACTGACATTTAGCGACAATGATAACAGAAATGCATATTGTGCCTTCATCATTTATTTTAAAAGTGAACCTTCCATGATGTCAAATGGCTTGTTTCTTAATAAAGAACTAGTTTGTTAAAACAACTGTTTGCATTTTGTCTTTATTTTTAACTTTATAGAATGAGCAGAATGTGATCCCAGACTAAAGTTGAATTTAACCTTATGGATTGTTTTGATGTAATCTGTTGTTTTCAGTGTAACTCTGCAAATTGTCAAATTATTTCCTGACAGTTACTATCAACTCTCCTAATTTAATCTGGGTGAAGTACAGTAGTGTCAACTCCTTACACTGGTTAAAATACATCTTAACATTGTTAAATTGTCACTCTTTACTCTGGTGTTGAAGAAAAATTTACTCCCTGTGGTGTGGTGTGAGTTGTTTTACAGTGTAAATATAACTCTGTGCTAGTGTTAAATCAGTAACACTTTTAAAAATATTGGGACAGTATGTTCACTCACACAGAGTTGATTTGAACTAAAAGAGCTGAATTAACACTGATGAATTTGTTGTGTAAAAGCATAATAATCTCTGCCATATAAAGACATATTTTAAAACCCTCACTATTCAATATTGGATAATTAAAAGATTCTGACATTTCAACACAATCAATAAATGCCCTAGAATAAAGAATTTAGTTAAACTCTCAAAAAAACTTCAATGCATTCACTATTTCTTAATCTTTCTAAATCCCAGTTCTAGATTGTACCAATTTAGATGATGTTTGAAATGTTGTAGCAACATCCTGTGTTATTGCTGCCATAAGCTGAATCTGTTAAATTAATAAATGTCATATATAGATGAAATATAAGAGTAGTATGCTATTCCTTACATTTATGCCATGGTGCTTTATTTATTTATTTTATTAATATTTGAAGTATAACAAGATATTACAAATTTACAGAACAAGTTGGCATACAACTTACACTCAGGGACATCAGTTTTTAAGAGGGGCTTAAAATTACACAGAATACAAAATAATAATAATAATAATAATTATTATTATTATAATTCTTTAAACCATCCATATTAATAAATATAGATTAATCATAGGGTTGAGAATAAATCATTATAATAAATTATATATATATATATATATATATATATATATATATATATATATATATATATACACACACACACACACACACACACACACACACAGATATATATATATATATTATATATATATATATATATATATATATATATATATATATATATATATATATATATATTTAAAATCTAACACGATTCCAACCTTTTTTTGACAAAGTTTAATACTAAAATACAGAACTAATACAGAAGACACTAGAATATTTACAAGCAAAAATAGAAAAAAAAATGCTCTGTATTATCTGGAGATGAGTTACAAATTTTACATAATATCATACCATGGGGCTTTAATTTTGGCGTGACGGGCTTTTAAACGTCATCATTATGCGCCCTGAGGAGCTGAAAGCATGGGTGCGTGAGCTCAGTGTTTTATCGCATGTGTCACTTGAAAACATTATTCTCAAATAAGTTTGCTTATTAAACACGACATCCGATATTCACTTTCGTGTGTACTGAGGAAGTGCATCGTATGTACAATGCAGTCAGTGAGGATCGGACGCTGTGCCTTTCTCACATCCAAACTCTCGCAGATAATGCGCAGTTCGTGTAGTTCGCAGTTCGGCTGGGGACAGATCGCGTGCCTTAGCGCGGGTGTACGCAGAATGACAACCGCTAGCTCACAGCCTGTGGTGATCCGCATCCCGAGGCGCATGCAAGAACATATAGAGAACATCAAACAGATGCAAAGCAAGAAGTTTGACAAGCTGCCAACAGTCAAGCCTGGAAGACTGTTGATCAAGAGCAAGAACCCGCAGCTAAACCAGTCTGTCGGCTATACACTTGGGAAATTTGAACAACCTGTTCTGACGTCCAAGGGATGGAAGAGTAACAAAGCGTTAGGGGATTACTTCTCCATAAACAGCATCCAAAGTGCTCCTCCATCTGTCCTCAAGCAGAAGCACGTGGGTGATGACAGTGCCTCCGCCCCCCAAAAGACATTTAATTGTTTTAATATTTGTCCAGAACTGGTCGAGACTTTACACAGTCAGAATATAATTCACCCCACCACAGTGCAGATGCAAACCATTCCCAAAATACTCAAAGGACGCAATATTCTCTGTGCTGCAGAGACAGGAAGCGGAAAAACACTCGCTTACCTCCTTCCCATCATCCACAGGCTGCAGGAGGAGCCCTTCACAGACTCAGAGAGAAACATTCGTGCTGTGGTCATCGTGCCATCACGGGAACTTGCAGAACAAGTGACATCTGTAGCTCGATCAGTCAGCAAACCGTTTGGACTCGTGGTCAAAGTCGCAGGAGGTGGGAGAGGTGTGGGAAACATCAAAGCGGCGTTCACTCACGGTCAGCCGGATGTTTTAGTGGCCACTCCCGGCGCCCTGCTGAAGGCCCTCTGGAAGCGCTTCATTAACTTGAACGAACTAAACTTCCTAGTCATCGATGAAGCCGACACTATGTTTGATGAAAGCTTTGCAGGCATGCTTGAGAATATTCTTTCGCATACGGAGGTGGCCTCCAGGCTCTCTGAGACGGTTGGGCTCGTCCGTAAAGCTCAGCTGGTCGTGGTGGGAGCCACATTTCCGGGTGGCGTAGGAGAGGTGCTCAGTAAGGTGACTGACCTGGCCAGCATGGTGACCGTTAAAAGCCGGATGTTACATCATCTCATGCCGCATGTAAAGCAGACGTTTCTCAGGGTCAAAGGTGCAGACAAGATTCTAGAGCTTCATCAGGCCCTGAAGAAGGCTGAAATGGAGCATAAAGGCGTTTTGGTGTTCTGTAACTCGGCTTCCACTGTGAACTGGCTGGGCTACTCACTGGAGGAAATGGGTGTTCGTCATATGAGGCTCCAGGGAGAGATGCCTGCGACTATGAGGGAAGGAATTTTCAGGAACTTTCAAAGAGGGAATGTTGATGTTCTGATATGCACTGACATAGCTTCAAGAGGTTTGGACACACAGAGAGTTGGACTTATCGTCAATTATGACTTCCCTGAGACCCACACAGATTACATCCACCGGGCAGGGCGCGTGGGGAGAGCCGGTGGCTCCGAGGGAGGGGAGGTGCTGAGCTTCGTTACTCACCTGTGGGATGTGGAACTTGTGCAGAGAATAGAGACAGCAGCCAGGAGGAGAACATCTTTACCAGGGATGGAATCAGAAATTCAGAAACCCAGCAATAAAACAGAAAGAGAGATGAAAGAAAAGTGACTAAATTAAGATCTACACTTTATCCTTACAAAACAATGACATGTTTATTGTATATTTGTTGTATTAAAACTTTAAAATAAACATTTAAAGAACAGTTTGTTCTAAAGCTTATGTTCAAATTTAGTTCACCCAAAAACAGTGTGTTTGTTTGTTGAATTTCTCTCTCAGCTAAAATAATTTACTCATAAAACTGTGGCATTCAATGCCAATGTGAATACCAATGTGATGTAATAAAAGAATAATATACACATGTGAATTACATATGCCAAATACGTATATATTTTTTTCTGAAATAATTTTTATTCTTCATATTACTTGCATGACTGGGTATTTAAAAATGTTATTGAATAAGTCTGAATGAAAAGTAATCGTAAAGTAAGATCTGGGGTTTTGAACATTCCGACACGAGCACGTGATTGGACAGAAAGTTATGCTCTGTTTTTCGTTAATCAAATATTAATTTGTGACAAATTACTCGATATGCGCTTTGCTGCTTACTCGATATGCGCTTTGAAGCTTTAGTGTCATATGTAACATCACTAACTTGTATTAGACATCTTATTAACTTAAAGGGCTAGTCCATCCAAAAAAGAAAATTGTGTTATCATTTAGGCTGTGTCTGAAATCACATACTCTGTGAGTTGATTCTTTGTTTGAACAAGTAGTTCATTATAAATGTCCTGAATATTATGAATGTAATCAGAACTTGCATTTGTCATGTTGTTATTGTCATGTGACCTATAGCATCAGGCGCAACGCTTCACTGCCATTCACAACTCCTCTCCCAGGGCCTCATGGGATATTAAAGTGCCCATCAGATGCTCACTTCAGACTCTTGCAGGAGGTAGCAAGCCATCTGGGTACCTTTCAGCCGTTTTATAAATAACATGATTTCGGACATACTCTATTTCATTTAGTATGTGATTTCTGACACAGCTTTGCTCACACTCATGACGTTCTAAACCTGTCTGATTTTCTGCCTTCTGCTGAACACATATTCTTAATTATTATTATGATTATTGCCTATATAATGAAAATCAGTCAGGTTCAGTGTTATTTCGGACACAGTTGTTTTGTTTGAAGTCTGCAGAAGAAAGAAAGTCATACAGGTTTGGAATTAAATGTTGCTTGGTGTATTTGTTGTATACACAAAGCTCTAACATTTAAGAACATTTTGGCCTGAAGCTTCTGTTTACATTTCTGTGTTCGACAGCTTAAACACAAATGCAGCTGACTGAATGTTGTTTTGTTAATTTGAAAATGTTTGCCACGAACCACTCACCGTTATGTGCGGGCTTATAGGCCATGCCATTTTGCAAGGTATTTGACACTGAACAATAAATCTTACAACAAACAGCCTAATTTAAAGAAGATGTAAGTGCTGCTAAGACTTGGTTGATGTGATGTTGGTTTATGTGTGCTGTTATTTCATGTGCTGGCAATGGCTATCTTTTGCTAAATGGGGATGAATGTTATAGAGAGGGCTTAAAGTGAGGCTGTATGCTTCACTACCAACTGTTTATTATTACCGCACAACAGGAGGGTTGCCATGACATAAATTTGAACTTTGCAGTGGTGTTATTGAGAAGAGGGTCATTCAAAACATTGATTAGAAAAGACATAAACAGGGAGCTGTGAGCTGATGGGCACATTTTAAAGAAAAAGAGACCTGGTCCCCTATTAAGTATGCTTGGATATTTTCTACAAGTCCATTTTGTGAGTTCTAGGCTTTATCTAATACATGAAGGACTTACCGTGGCCTCGAATTATTGACTTTGTAGAGTACAACACATTTTTAGCTTTGAAATGCAACAAAGACGTGATACTTTCAAGTGATTTATTACCTTCTAATCTAATTGTGATTTGAACAAAAAGCACTAGAGAAAAGTCACGTTTCTCCAAACTGACATTGCTTGAACAGGTTAACTTAGTTATGAAGGATTTGTCTGAGCATGATTTAGCATCACCAGATTCTGGATATTTTCCAAGATGTTCTACTCACCTGCCTGTTCTCCCAGTCTAGAACTGGAAAATAAATCTCATATCATGGTGCACTGCCAGACCTATAGTGCCGACACTATGTATTTTTTCTAGATATATTTAAATACACACATCATAGACTTAAAAAGAAGAAGAAAAAAAGTTAACATTGTGCAATTTGACTCAAGTCATTTCAAAGTTATGTGTGATCTGAGCATAAATTGTGTCATTTTTCAGGGTCACTTACAGCACTGTGTTGTTAATATTTGTATTACTATTATATCACATTATTGTGAGAGCTGCATTTTACTGGAGATGTATTTCACAAGGATTAAAGGCATGAGTGAATATCTTTGTGATGGTAGCATCTTCACCTGACAGGAAACTGACTCAGAAAATATCCCATACAGCCCGTTTCTCGTCACTTCAAAGGGAAGTTCCTAAGCTTTGAGACTCTCTTGGCTCGTTCTCAATTCTAAAAAGAATCTGTGTTTATAAGAGCTTCTGTCCTGGTATCTCACAGAGAGGCGTGAGTAATAGACTGGTGAGAGATGGACACACACACAGAGTTTCCATTGGTCTTTTGTTTAGGACTATCTCTGGTATGTCAAACAGTTAACCATAAGCAGTAGGATAAAGACAGCGACATCCTTTCTAAACAATAACCCACTCTTACTTACTCTTTAAGGGACCAGAAAACTTAAACATACATTTAATTTTTAATTGAATTAGACATTTTTATTATTTGAATTCTTAAAATGGTTAACCTTCATTAAGATTTTCTTTTTTTATAATGGATATATAACCATAAAACTGGACATAATACATGTAAACCAATGTCACTGAGTATATAATTACAGCATACAAGTAAGTATTGAAGTTTATGGCATGTTTAAACTGAGACTTAAAGTGTTTGTTTGAATATTACATAAACACTATGCAAAAAGGTGTTCAGACAGCACAGTTCCTTCACAAACACAGTCATGCTCTTTTAACATGATTCTCTGAAACATTAAAAATATAATTATAGTAATTATACAATTAAATCAATCTCTACATAGGTTTTAATTATATTCAATAACATTAAATACATTAAACAGTGAACAAAAAATGCAATAACATTTCAATGACAAACACTACTTACACTTAAATAGTTATAGGCAAATGCCTTTAATAAACATGGATAAAGATATATATGGTTTTTACTTCTCAAGGTAACTTAATTTTTACTGTCCTTGTTAGTCAAACCTTCTTCGTCTAACCCATGACGCCACGCCATGAAGCAGAAACAACAAAACAAAACAAAAGACAAGTTTTAAACTACTGATATCTCTAAAAAAGTTTTAATTCACAGGTTAGTGGTGGAATGTGTCGTGGAGAAGTTCTCCGTGCGAATACGCACCACCTTCTCCACAGGCGGAGGGGAGTAAAAAAAACGGCACGTGAAGACCTGCTTGCAGGCTTTTCTGAAGTTTTCGGAGAGGAAGGCATAAAGAATGGGGTTGACACAGGAGTTTGCATAGGCCAGGCAGTGAGCGATGATGCGAAACACAAAAGAAGCATGATTCAGTGGGAACTTGCCAAATTCTACCCACATAGCGATAATGTGGTGGGGCATCCAGCAGATGAGGAACGCAGTGACAACCAGCAACACCGTCTGAGCGGTCTAGAAAACACAGGAAGAGAGAGAAGACAAAGGGTGGTTAATCATACCTCAGATGACCTGATTTTATTACTTCATTTTTCTCAGGTATACAGAAACAATGAACTTTCCTTAAATAATTAACAGAGTGTTTAAATGTGTTAGCACTTGTGAAAGTTATTCTGTAAAAAGTGCTGGTCTCTATTAACCACTTCTCAAGCACCCCCCCCCCATTTCGGCATGGGGACATACTGTAAACAACATACCCAGAAAGGAAAAGGTTGCTGCTCATGAATCTTCCTGACTAGATACATAATCGACATATACTGTATTTACAAAGTTGACACTTGAAAGTTTACTGTCCAAGACTCAGAATTACTCAGACTGTTATGAATATGGAGATATATAAGCTCAAACATAAAAACTAAAATAAAAAAAATATTAAGAACACATTTTTAAATATATAAAAAAGTATGTGAATGTGGTAAATGGTTTTAGAAACACAGTGAAGCTGAAGCCACAAATGTGCTCATGCTTCATTTCAAATCTGATGTCGTTATATAAAAAACTATGCATTTTATGAAACATTTTCAAGACCATGTCATGTGTGTTTTTATAGAAGGCTAATAAAATAATATATTGCCCCTTGTAAGCTCCTCTGTATACTATTGTCTGATTTCTGGCAGAGCAAACTGCCCCATTCACTTGACAAACTTTTCTCACCTCTGCCAGGTATGAGATGTTATCCTTGTTATTCTTTTATCATTATTCTTTTGTTTTTGTTCAGCCATTATTAGCCTTTATTCTGGCATTACATGGCTTCAATCCACATCGCTTTGAATCCAATATATATTTGCCCACCTATTATAAAATGTCTTTCTAAATAAAAAAACAAAACATTTTCTAGCGACCTTATGTGAATTCTTTTGACAAAATACATAAAATGAAATACAATGCACCTGTTCAGCATTAGAGCTAACATTAGCATCAAGCTACATATTACAATTTGTGACAAATTACTATCAATTTTATATCAGACTGTTTACTCAAAACTCACTTTAAACCACCACTGAGTGTTTGCAATAACCTCTGTCTGTGATCTCATTTAGATTTTGGTCATTCAATGTTGAAATATGCTATTCATTGCCTTTTATAAGCAGCTAATCGCTGCACCTGCTTAGCATTTCTCATGTAAACATTTTTTATTGTTATGAAAATACCCCAAATCACATGAAAAATCACATACAAATCATATAATTTGAAATATGAAGTAAAAGTGTAAATATATCTATCAGGGCTGTCCTTAGCTGACGTGGGGGGAGGTAGGGAGTGCAATAAATGCATTAATGTTCATTAATGTTCAATAATTTAATGTACACATTTTTAGAAATTAGTCTGATTCAAAGGGGAATCAGAAGGCTGAATCCTGACCAGACGAGAGGAGGAGCTGGGGATAGAGGAGAGTAATTAGCTATTGAGCCAACACAAAGTTGCTGATAAACTGAAGGAGTTATATACATGGAATTCTGTAATAGGCGTCGTATCCCTATTGGTAGATGTGAGAGTCAGCTGATGTGAGCTTGACTGACGTGACCTGACAGAACTAATGCTACACTCGATTTCTAACCCAATGACCCAATGGGTATGTTGCCAATACCTGATAAGCTTAAGCAACAACACGTTCTTAATATAGCGTTCCAGATAGCCTTAAGACAAACATGTTCCCAGTACACCATAGCCCTAAGAACAAGCATGTTCTCAATAATAAGAAGATAGCTTTGGAACAAGCGTATTCCCAGTACACCATAGCCTTAAGAACAAGCATGCCCCCAATATAACCATAGCCTTAAAGCCTTAAGAACAAGCATGTTCCCAGAATAACTTTTGAATCTGATTCTGCTCGCGTCGTGATCGTTATTTCTGGTCTATCATTGCAAAGCTGACCGAATCTGCTGTTTACTGCTATAAAAATAAAGGCGACCAGACTTGATAGATTAAAGCACAGCATGTTGCAGCAACAAGCATTGTTGCCAATTACAACAGATAATAACGCACATTGCCAATATGATCGCATAAGCCTAGCATGAGCATTTTACTGAAAATAAATAAATAAACCTAAACCACATGGATAGCCTTAGCAACAAGCATGTTGCCAATAAACTGAAAGCATTAAATGGAACTTAGCTTAGCTTTGTGAAGACATTTAGAGATGAATGGAGAGTGAAACATATCCAGCTGTGACGTGGATGCTTGATCATGCGGGGAGTGCGCATCCAATCTTAACTTGTTCTTGAGTCAGTCACATTAGTATAACTTATGGAGTCCATGTCAATAATGCAGCAATGCGAGAAGCAATGCTAACTCAGTCAAATCACGCAGATGCAGTGAACTCACATGTTCGAGTTATCAAACTTGAATGAACCTGAGGTGAAGTCCATGGGGTGAATGAATTTCTCTCACTAAATTCCTGATTGTACGATTCCTTGTGCAGTAAGATGATGGGGTTTTGCCTGCCGAATTTCCCATTTAATTAGCTAATAGCTATTGAGCCAACATGAAGCTGCTGATAAACTGAAGGAGTTATATATGGAATGCTGTGATAGGCATCATATCCCTGTTGTTAGATATGGATCAGCTGAGGGTCAGCTGATGCGAGCTTGACTGATGTGTCCTGCCAGAATTGTCCTGCCAAACACGCTTGATTTCTGTCTATAAACACGCAGCACATTCATAGGGCACAGGGCGTGCCTCTCTAACAAAGAATCAGAGGCTGTTTTGGGGGTGCAGAATGCCTGTATCACCTGGGCTCTGAACGGCATTGAGAGCACTTCAGGTGTGAGGAAAACACGGGAACTAGGCCCGCACGGCATGCTACAGAAGGGCAGCACTGCATCAGAGGTAAATTGGCACCTGACATCACCTATATAGCAGCTGAGCCCGCCAATCAGCATGAATGAATGCTCGAATGCCATTGGCTATTGCGGAGCAATAGATTGATTTAATCAGGCTTCAACATCTCAAAGGAAAAGGGTTTCCCCATACGTAATGTCGATAGACCGACTCAATAAGACAAATGCAGTGCAATATGCAATATTATATTCAAAATATCATACATTACAGATTTATTATTTTGCACTCCTGACAAAAATTAAGAAATGACTGTCACTGCAACTGAGTTTTATCAAAACAGTGGCCAAATATCGAAGCTGGAGTCTTTAATCTTTCTGATGATACATAGTTTGTCCAGGTCAAGTAAGAGTGTGATGCTTTAATGTGCTGTGAATGTGAAACACAGTCTGAGGCCGCCGGCAATCTTTGTGTGTTAAGAGGTTAATAGATGACAAAATTTGAAACTCAACAGAGCATATGATTCTGAACGGTAATAAAGCCTTTGGCATTACGGTAACTGGGATGAGGGTCACTGTAAGTAGGCTGGGAATAAAAGGCTGGACAGGTCATTATAGAAGGCCACAGCATAAGAATGGAGACTGCTCAGATGACAGATGGGTTTGGTCTCGTTTGCACTGAATTGTTGTCCATAACGGTGTTGAAAAAGTGGAGACCAAAGTGGGAAAAGTAGAAAATTTTCTTCTTCATTTCTCAACCTTTCTCAACATGATACAAAGCAGATGACACCAAGTGATCCTTTCTGTGGGCTTGATAATGCATAGCTCATCCTGTCACAGATGAAGCGACGCATCCTTTGAGTGGGTAGATGAAGACCCCCACCAGAAGATGAATGATGAGAGGATAATGAACTCAAATATGACACTAAAATTAGCAGTAATGTGTAGAGGTACGAAATACATCTCCTAATGGATGTTATGTAGTCGCTCTGTTTAAAATCAATAAAATAAAGGGTGCCTGGCAATATGAATAATTCTGACTGCTGAGCTCACTGTTTTCAGAGAGGATGGAAAAAGGATGCCAATTTCCTGAAGATTACATTCACTTCCACAACTTTGTGCAGCAGGTTGTTTTCACCACACAGGGAAAGTAGACATTACCTTGCCCCAATATTTGAACTCATTAGCAGTGGGCACCGGCCAAGTAGACAGCATCTGCCTAGCAGACGTCACAGCCCACACATCGTGATTTGCTTAAGGTTAAGTACTGCTTGTAACAGAATACTTCTGAGTAATCAACATTAGAAGAGTTAGGATAGCTGCATTCAAATATAGACTATATATATATAATACAATTTTTTTGGCAGATTAGAGTTAACCCTGTCCCTAACCCTTAGTGTTAGAACATCAAAATAAAACAAGTACATACACAGTATAATGGTTTAAAAAGACCTGGATACTTGAAACTGAGTGTGGGCGAGTGATGGAGAGAGAGAGACCCCACTATGATTAGTCACAGGATGAGAGTCTAGCAGAGTGCAAGAAATTTTCTGGTAGATTGGCGCCTTTCTCCCTTGGCCCTAGAGATGCACTTCAGCCCTTAATATCCTTTAGAGCTTGAAAACATGGTAGAATGATTTAATATCACAAAAGTTTAACACTACTTATAGTTTCTTGGCTCTACCATGTGAAAGCTGTGACCATTGTTTGATACCTATATATATTTGAGATTGCTTGATTGTTATTGTGCAATGTTAAACACAAATCAACAAAGTCCGGATGAACTACTGGTAATGATGTAGAGTGACTGGCATATTTAACTGGTGAGATAAAGAGATAAACATAAACATTTCCAAGCAAGAACCACAGAACAAATAATGATGTTTGGAAGCCATGTTCCTTCTCTACATCTTTCCCTATATATTTACTAAGAACCTCAGGAACAGGTAGGTGATAAGACAAATGTATAACTGTTTGGTGGAGCAAAACAGGTACACCATGGCTGCTTCTCACATAAACAACAAAAAAGCTACTTCCCTCTTGGCTTCAATATACTGAAGACAGGCATGGTTTTCTTCGAAAACACAGCTGGAGATATAACAGGACGGGATTGGATTCAAGTAAATAAACAAGTGAGAAACCAACTGTTTAATTTCTCCTTTGATGGTCATTTCATCTTCCTTTAATGTCTCCCTTCAGTCCTCATCATTCACAGTCCGTTTAATCTGAGGTGTGCACCACTGAGTCATTCAAAATACTGTATGTCAGTGTGGTCCACTGTTGTTTTCCAGCCCAATGACTTTCAACGATTGGTCAATTATCTTCTTTAGTGTTGCTCAGAAGAGAAAGTCATACAGGTTTGGAGTGACATAAAGGTAAGTAAATAATGACAGATTTTTCTTTTTGGAGTGAACTATGCCTTTATGAAAGCAGATATAGTCAATTTCATGTTAACAATGTTTATCAGCAAGCGACACATAATTAATTCCTATATTACGTGAAAATCAAAATTATTTGAGTTTCTACAGGGTGTCTCTTTTTCTGATTCAAGAACGACAACATGCTTCTTAAAAATAAATAAATAAATTACAAAGCAGTCAGTACTTTAACATTATAGGGAAACTGATGCACAGCCACTTAAACCTGCAACCACTGTTTTTCAGAAATCAAAACATTCTCATCGACAGGCATAACAGCCATAATGATGCCAACTGATGAAATAGAAGCTGGAGGCACTAGGGTCATCGCAATTAAACATCTTCAAAATTATAACAAACGTTTCATTTTTCTGACTGTGAAATTCAGCAGAAGGACGGGCTCCATGGGAAAGCCTCCAAATCATATCTGTGTCCACACATCAAACAATAAGCAAAATCTATACACACACTGAGAGGCATTTTTCTTCCTTGCATTTGATGACTGTCCACTGTTTCACAAACACACAAAAAAACCCTGATATTATGAGTGAATGTGTAAATTTATGATGGTGTGAATGGACTGCAAAAAATAATGGGGGGCTAATAGCGGCTCTCAGACTGATTCAAACATGATTACTGTTATTTTCCCTCTCCCACCATCCACAGAACCAACAGTCTGAACCCTGGGCGAAGGAAAACAAGTTATTTATACAGCACAGTTTGTGAAGGTAACAGTTTGCAGCCTGTTACTATGGACTGAAAGGGTTTGTCAGTGGTCAGACACCCGTTGCGGCATCTACTTTCTGCAATTATCTTTCCATTCCCTTCTCCTTGTTCTCACCTTTGGTCTTCTTTTTTCCTCTCACTAGTCTGTTTTACTTTCTCACAAATAATTCTCTATCTCTTCCCATTTACTCAAATAATCACTTTTCTGTCTTCTTTATTTCCATCACATTTTAGTGTTAACCTTGTATGCTACACAGAGACGATAAGAAGATAAGTCTATCTGCATAAGCTGCATCAGGATTGTAATCCACTGCTTACATGAAAATGAGAAAAAACTTTGTCCTTCTAACTGGAGAATTAAGCTTTTGTCAATAATAAAGTGAAATGGAAATTGCTGGAGTGAACAATATCGAACTGCTAACAACTTACAAATAAGTAGAAGATGACTTTCAGATGTATTGTCGGGGCACTGTCTAAACTGATGACAAATAGACTGAAAATGGGAAATCATTAAGAGAAGATTTATGTTCCCAGGTTAGTTTTGGCTGTGAAAAGTATGTTTAATCATAATCTGTCAAGGCTTGATCATGATCTAGTTAATAAACTAGCGCATTAGATCGTAGTTAGAATCAATGAAAACTGTCTTTTGATAGATTAAAAATTCATTAGCTATAGAGGTTTGTAGTATGATGTAAGATGCTCCTTTATGTTTAGCTAATTAAGCAAATTTTTAAAGAAAATATGTATTTAAGGAATTTAATAGAGGTACTTTTTTCTCTTACTCAAGTGAATTTATGATGACAAAATGAATCCTTGGCCTCAAATACTGCTTTTCTTCAGCTGCTGCCTTTGCAAAAATAGAGAGAGAGAGAGAAAAAAAAGACATGGCTCCTCATACACACCCAATAACAACAAACCAACCCCAGAGACACAGACATTCCTTTTTGAAGGAAAGACGTTAAAAGGAAAGACTAAACATAAAAAATGTTTTCCTTTGATTCTGAGACTGGAGTATTGGATTTATTACATTATTGAAATTATGAAATCATTAGGATGAAGTCAAAGATTTATTGTACCCATTACACATATTTAAAAATATATTTTTCTTGTGTAAAAAGAAGAGGCAAAATATTTCATACAAAAATATAATTTAATTATTATTTTATGTTAAAATAACAACTATTACTATGTTACTTCTATCTGAATAATAATAATAATTATTATTATTTTTTTTACCAGTACTTTTACTTGAGTAAAGTTTTAAGTAAAGTGATTCAAATTTTAGAACTGTCTGTCCTACTCAATACCAACTTCTGACTGGCAAATTGAGATTTAATGCTAGAACTAAAAGAAACAGATACAGAACAACAGTTAAAGCATTCAGGTACAAGTTCTTATGTTAGTGCTATGACCTTGATACAATTAGATCCTTTCAGCTCTGTGCAGAATGAGGAAGAAAGATAGCAGAGGTGGAAAGAGTACGAAAATATTCTACTCAAGTAAAAGTACCATTACATTAATGAAATTTTACTTAAGCACAAGTAAAAGAACCAGTCTAAAAATCTTCTCAAGTAAAAGTAAAAAGTATCTCATTTAAAATTTACTCAGAGTAAAAATTACATTTTAACAGTGGGAGGGAGGCAAAAAATGGATAGGCCAAGAGCGATAATTAAACACATCTGATCCAGCTAATCTAATCATTATTTAATAACTACATGATATGTGTGCTGGAGCAGGGTTAGAACTAAACTCTGCAGGGCTACGGCCCTCCAGGAAATTGAGTTTGACACCCCTGGGATAGGCCTATTAATCTCAAACTAGTTGTTTTTAATTAAAGGAATCAGTTATTTAGAATAAAAAATTAAATCGTATCAACAAAATTAAAATTTTCAATGCAGAGGAAACACTGAAGCTTCATCGGAAGTGAGATTTCGATATATATTTACATACTGTTTAATGCAGGACATGAATGCATTTAACCTGCAGTTACAAATGCAGAAATGTTTTGATATATAAGACATAAAATGTTAAATACTCATTTGAAATAAAAATATTAATAATAATAATAATAATAAAATCAGAAGATACTTCAAATGTGAAATTAAAACAGCCAGTAGGTGTCAGAAAGTCACTGTTAATAAGTGAGTCATTGTGATTGAACGGATTCATTCAGGAACGAAACACCGTCATTGCGGAGAGATGCCATACTGTGCTATGGTGGTTGTGTTCGGAATTATTTTTGTTGTCAAAATAGAGCAAAAACAGGCAATATGGTGTCTAAAATGCAAGTCTCTTAATTAACTTCTTGTTGTAAAAAAAATATGTATGTAATCATAATGATTTTTTAAGGAAAAAAAGTCACTCTTTGTGTGATATTGATTTACTATATGAAATGCTATAAATATATGCATTTTCTGCCCCGTATCTTCAATTTTGTGATCATTCTAAATGCATTTCAACAGACTGAATCACAGTGAAAGAACGCACTCTAAATGCGCTCGTGCACTAGTCTGATCTACTAGACTTCAGGGCACTCTGTATGAGTGTTTTGTTTGGTTTTTCTGACAAAATACTGATAATGTCAAATCGCACATCGTTAAAAAACAATTATGACAGACGATATATATATATAATTATCGCAGACGATATATATGACACACCCTGCACCGCTGTCTTTTTGGCTAATTTGTGCAAAACCTTTTGCTAAACTGTCAAAGATTAATTTTAACCACCAATACAACGATCCAAGTATTTTCCTTACCTCTACATGCTTGCAAAGGGTTGATGTCAAGATTTCATAAGCTGCTAGTTTGGTCTTTCTAGGCAAGCACAGATTACACTGCTTAATAGAGCTTAAATATGGCCAGGGCTTCACTTCATTTCCTTCGAGTTCAACTTCAGCAGAATACTACGGGGTTTTGTTTTCAGCGGTGTCTGCACCATAACGCCTGTTTTGTTCGTCTGCATCTTTATTAGTTTCCAGGGAGCGATTTTTATTTATTTTTTTACTCAGTAATTGATCTGTTTTGAAATGTAGCGAAGTACAATACTTCAAACAAAATATACTTAAGTAAAAGTAAAATTACAGATTTTAAAAACTGCTTTAAAAAGTAGAAGTACACAAAAAAGCTTCACAACTACAGTAACGTTAGTTAATTTAATTTATAATTTTAGATTTTTGAAAGTTATTTGTAGTGTTGTTGTAACAGTGTGCATTCTTGTGTTTAAAAAAGCTAGATGGAGCAGAACAGAACAAATCGTAGGTGTCTTTAAAAGCAGAACTTTTTTAACATCAGAGTCTTGTCACATGTATTAATCTTTAATCTTGCTTCAAAAATAATTACAACAACAATACCAATCACAGTTTCTGTGACTTCTTTCTACCGGCTGTTGTTTACCTATTATTTTTAGTCACCTTCATTCCAGACCATTAATCATTAAATGCTCCGTTAACACCTCAGGTATCATGAAGGTCACAGGCTCGGCGGTGCATTAATTTAACAGAGCTGTGAGCTCACTAAGAACCAGCTCACTCACAGATCCTTTCAGATTCATTTTCGAGTTAGTTTTGAATTAGATGTGTCTGAAGACAGATTTTTGCAGACAGATAGGTGAGTATTATCAGCCAATCGCAGCAGCATGTGCAGCGATCAACAGCAAACTTTAGGACACTGCCTCCCTCTGAACTTATACCCATTGGTAGCTTGTGTTGCAAGCATGAATCAGTGCATGGTGGTCATTAAATATGCAAATGATTAAGCTCACTGCTGACAAAAGTTTTTAAAAGTAAAACTTTAAGTTAGTGTTTTGATACGCTGTTTATCCTCTAGAGGCACCGCACATCTCTGGCTGCCCACTGCTCCAGGTGTGTGTTCACGGTGTGTGTGTGTTCACTGCTGTGTGTGTGCACTTTGGATGGGTTAAATGCAGAGCACGAATTCTGAGTATGGGTCATCATACTTGGCTGTATGTCACGTCACTTTCTTTTTTTCTTTCACTTTCTCTATTTCAATTACAAGTCAGCCATAGTTAGTTTTGGCAGCAAGATCAATGCATTGATCTCAAAGGAAATGGAAACCTTGCTGTGGTGTGCAACACACTTGTAATGGGTATCCCTTTGATGTGGCTACTAGCTCAGACTCTTGTCTACTGAGGAGCAACTGTCCCTTATGTCTGCTTTACATTATACACACACTAACACATCTTTCACTTTCTTATTCTTAAAGAGAGCATATGATGCTATTTTCAAAGCTCATTATTTTGTGTATATTTTGTGTTTGGTAGTGTTTGTTTGCTTTAATGTTCAAAAAATGCATTATTTTTCACATACTGTTCACTATTGCAAATCCAGTCTTTCTAAAACGTGTCGACTTCTACAAAGCCCCTCCTTCGAGAAACACAGTGTGCTCTGATTGGCCAGCTGACCCAGTGCGTTGTGATTGGCCGAACATCTCAAGCATGTGTCGGAAATGCAACACACCTTACCATAATCGTGAGCTTTAGCTTCTAATGCAATTATAAGAACAGTTATGTATTCAGTTTCACTATATCACAACCAGCGTGTCCTGCTTCAGCTCTACTTGAGCGTCCAATGTGAAGCAGAACATGTAGTGAATCATGTTTGTCTTATTTTGCCACCAGTTATAAGCAGAAAACAGAGTATACTACATTCCCTTACCAAAAAGTGGTATACTTCAAGTTCATTTTATTAAGTATACTCAAGTAAAGTTCAAGCATCCTAGTGTTCAAGTCGTGGCCTAGTGGTTAGAGAGTTTTACTCCTAACCCTAAGGTTGTGGGTTTGAGTCTCGGGCCAGCAATACCATGACTGAGGTGCCCTTGAGCAAGGCACTGAACCCCCAACTGCTCCCCGGGCACCGCAGCATAAATGGCTGCCTACTGCTCCGGGGGTGTGTTCACGGTGTGTGTGTTCACTGCTGTGTGTGTGGGTTAAATGCAGAGGACGAATTCTGAGTATGGGTCACCATACTTGGCTGTATGTCACGTCACTTTCTTTTTCGTAAGGGTTTGTAAACATAAACCCTTCTCTGTCTGCACTTGTGCTCATAAGAATGACAAGCAATATGTGTTACTCTACACTTCACCAAACTCTGCATTTGAACAGTTAATAGCAAATTATAAAACTTACTTATGGGCTCTGATTCAGAAGTGCCAGATTGTCCTAGCAGAATTGCGCCTTTTTTTTTAGAAACAGCCTTTCTGCACAGCCAGCCTGGTACTCTCTCAAGTTCAGAAAACTTTCCTCTGTAAAATTTGTTGCACACACTCGAACATTTGGGTTGTACTGTTCTGGAACAGTGTTGTAAACAAATGTTAACCACTGACTCCTAATTGTATCTTTTGCTTTTGCATAGAAACACAAAGCATCTCTACAGCATGACAGCAATAACACTACTGTGACTCCTGAAACCACGCCTTCTAACTTTGCATATCCATTTGGGTGGTATTATGCAAATATTTCCACATAGTGACGTAGATATGTGAGGGAGAATTCAATCGAGGCATTTTTGGCTGGTCTGGATCAGCTTTCTTTTTTACATAGAAACATTCCTTTTGTGGGAGGTTTTGAGCTTTGTAACTTTGCAGAACTTATACATGCACAAACAGCTACAAAACACACTAAAGTAAAACGAAAACATGTAAACGCATCATATGAACCCTTTAATCTTTTGTCACAGTCAAAACAATTATATCTATAGCTTTACAAAGTAGTTTATCTCTTGGTATGACTGTGTGATATTAATGATGTGAACAGTGTGTACAACAATGACAGTATTCAACTGATAAGCAATGTATGAAACTAAGAATTGTGAACACAAAGCACAGTGGAAGCTGAACTAACTCATTATAAAGATTCTATTTTACAAGTCTACAATCAATACAGTGTTTATTTAATCATTTTCCTGCCCAACAAAATGCAGTCGAGAAGAGCCACTGACAGTAGCGTGAACCAGGAACAGTGTCTTGAATTGAATTCTAGCGAATTCCAGCTGAAACGTAAGCGAAACCATATTAGTGTCCCTACAATGTAAAGCAGCCCTTATCATGCTTTACTTCAGGGATGGTCCTCACACAGTAATGTGTTTCATTAGAGTTATGCCAAACAATATTATTGAGCACAGAGGGAAAAAGTTCAAATTTTGACTTGAAAAGACTTGCAAAATTCCTGCAGAATGATTTAATGATTTAACTATATAACGTGTCCAGGCCCTTACACAATAAACCATAATAATTTATGAGATCATATTTTCATAATCCTTTACAGGAGATAAAGATAAACATATTTGGAGTCCTATCTATGACGGAAGGGATCAAGCATGAGACTTGACTTTAGATCTAAATTCTTCCCTTGGAGAACTTAATAAAGATCACACAATGTCCAATACTTAAAGAGAGAGAACAGAAATAGAGTAAGAGGACTGAGGTAAACGTCTATTTATATACTTGTATGTTATGTTTTGTTTACCATATAGTAAGTCCCAGGGTCCTGAATACTCCATATACTATCTAAGCATTTATAAATGAACAGTTCAGAGTCTTGGTTCAATACAAGTTAACCTCTATCAACAGCATTTGCGACAGGCTGTAAATGACCACAGATTTTGATTTTGACTGGTCACGCAGTTTGTTAAAAACAAACAAAAATCACATTTAAAGTAATGCACTTACAATGGTAGCAAAGGGCAATGCATTCCAGAGGGTTGAAAAGCAGACACATGAAGCTGATATTTCTGTTAAAGCACTTATATTGATTCTGCTGTACAAACATGTGTCGTTTGAACTGTAAAATTGCTAAATCAAGCTTTTAACTCTGGGACTATTTATATGGACATGGCAAAATTGAAGGATTAGATTGCACAAACAAACAACGTTAGTAAATGATTTTTATCATGATCTGTGAAATAAAATATTTATTGTAAATTAAAGACATTTTTAGTTTTAACAAAGTGAAGGACAAGACAAAATGATTTTCTGTGGCCAAAGCTAATTTATTTGCTGGATTACAAATGATCTGATAATGGACAATACACATTTTTTTTCACCGAATTTGAAACATTACTGAAATGTCTTCATTTAATTAATTACCTGTATCAAACCTATATCAGTCTACCACTAAACATGACTGCAACACATACAGTAGCCTCTTGTGCCCTTATTATCCTTGCCGTCACATTCCTTTTATTTTTACATTCTATCGACAAGTTTAAAGCTGAACGGATGGCAGCACAAGACAAAGAAATGTTTGGCACCAACTACACAGGTGAATGAAAAGAGAAAAGTGGCATGGGTTGACACGATCAAAGGAGAGGTCTTAATCTTACTTGATCAACTCATCAGTCTGAAAACGGGATTGATGAAAATGTATTGACCTATCCTATAACATTATTTCTTAAAAACACGAGATGCAGCACAATAGTAACTGCAGAGCCCCAACGCTGATGAATGGGAAACAAGTCAGGATCTCAAGCATGAGAAGCTGAAAAAGCTGTGACATGGTGCAATGGTCAAAGGCATATTCATGCACGATTTACCAGTAAAGTCTGTATGTACTGTATGAAAGGTGCTATGCTTTACATCATTCAGATTAATTGTCACACAGACCGACTATAAAGGAGCCCTGTGGAAAATAGCAACTAAACAGAAAAATAGCATTAATAAGTCGAAAAAGTTTTTCCACTTTTATAAATCAGACAGTGAAAATGTGCTGTCTTTTGTCTGAAACATTTAGTTTAACATTATATAAGCAGGATTGTAATCAAAGCGGAACATGAAGGATATGCTGATTTTTAATCCTTCAAGTATTAGGAATATTTTTATTAGTCAACCAGGTTCCCATAATCAGCTTTAGACAGTGAAACATTCAATCAAGAATAGACAAAAACCTCTAATGACAGTAAGCATTTTAGATAGAAGCTGTACTGTATGTAGCTGTAGCTGTAAACCAGTCACCTGAAGTGACAGAGGAAAAAGAGCAGGGCCTGGATTAGATACAAGTGAACATGACTATTGAGCATCTGTTCTGCTTTGAGAGCTTCAGAGTGGTTTGCCCATCAGAGATTTTGTTATCTTTAACAGAGGAGCGGATGTGTTTATATTAAAGCTTTTTTCCCCCCTGAATTACTCTCGCTGTAACATGTAAACATGTACACTCTCTCTCTTTCTCAATAGCTCTGCAGTATTTAAACTTTAGCTGTTCTTTCTCAGTCTCTCACCCACCTTTATCACTTTCACTGAGCCAGGACCAGTAATCATATACTAAGCTTTATTCACAATGTGCATTGTAGTCTAATATAGTTTAGATTTATTTTAGACTGGGTGATCTATGATACCATTCTACTGTTTATTAGATATTGTAACTCTGTTAACATCATTATATTTTGCAACTTTTATTCTGACAGGGACGAGAGATGCTTGTTAATTTATCAGCTCTTGTGTCACAGACTGTTTATGAGGGTAGAATAATGACCAGAGCCATCACCTGGGTGGGAGGCAGCAGCAACATTGTTCCAGGCATATACTGTAAAAGAGGCCCCACTTCACAGAAAAGTCATCTTTTTGGATGCTTTAGCATGTTGTTTAGCTTTTAAAACAACAATTTGTCTTTGCCAGTGACCACAGGAGACAATTTGTTTTAAAAACAGAGATTTTATCACGTAAAGTACATATGTTTAATTTATGGAAGACATAAGGCGTTTTTTCCAAATTGTCCAGACTTGGAAAACGAGATTCTGACTCCTTCAGTGTTCCTAAGGTAATATTCATCCTTTAACAAATTCTCCCAGTTTTATCTGTAATGCCAATAGAATATCCATCCACCTGTCCATCCTTACTCTCATGGGTTGTTTTCATTAAAGCAAAACAATGTTGTTAAAACTACTAGAATGAAACACAAAAATCAACATCAGATAATCTTCTTTCAAACAGCAAATATGACCTCAGCTTTCCTGGCATTGAAGAAAAGTGAATGAAGAAAAGTATTCACTCCATCTACAGTAAAAACACTGTCAAAAGAAACACTTGGCCAAATACCTGGAACCAGACTTTTAAATATTACTTGATTCTATACAGATAATGGAATAAAGCAATCATAATGCACAATATCCTTCATAATGACATTTTCTCCTAACTCTTTTTTTTACATGCATGACATTTGGCTCTGTCACCCAAATCATAATTAAAATCTTACTTTCCAGCACTTTATCACAGGTAGGCAAAGAAATTTCTAATTTTAATAGAACGTTTGACGGACACCTGACATAGGTTTATTATTCTGACGTGCTGGTGGCCAGATTAAAATAATCTATTCTTTTTGTGATTAAAATAAAAGAATTACATTGAATAGTTGTGCAACTTTTATCAGAAAATAAAGAAAACATTCAGTGAAGAGATTGTTCCAAGTTATAGCACCATTTACAAGAGCATATGTGAATCTTGTGGCTCTTTCTTTTTTCTCTCTCTCTGTGAAAGATTTTCCAGTGCAGTCAGATTGTACTAGCTGCTGTGATTATGCCCACCAAAATCACAGAGAGTTCACCACACGAGACAAGAGATAGCCCAGTATGCAGAGCTTACAAGACAACAGAATGGAAGAATATAACAATGGGCCAAGAATCTCTAAAAATTGCTTTCAAAATGTGCTTGCTATGGGGAAATCCCAAGTCAATCCATGCCTTTCTGTTTGCAAACCTTCAATAAATCCTCACTCAGGCCAATTCTATCCAGCCTTACAGGGTCCAAACAAAATCTGTGCAGAATTTTATATTGACTATTACTCATAACAGACAGCATCCCCTTGTCCATTTCACAATCACTGCTGCATGATGAAACTGAGGCCAATACTAATTATGATGCTTGACAGAGATACAGCAGGCAGACACAGCATAACAAAATAACTTATAAAAATACACAGCATAGATCTATAGCATAGATAATTGATTATTCTCATAATATCAAATTTGTATTTAATCTAAAACTAACATTTAGGACATTACCAGAAGTCTTTTTTTATCCTTATACACAAAATACACGCCCAATGGTATGAATTCCACTAATCCAGTATAGCCTACTGCTTTTTTAGCCAACAGAAAGTTTAAAATTATGCCAAAGATATGCTTAGTGCTGCTGTTGTGAAATTCCCATAAGTTTTTGGATTCTGCACCCAGTCTTTACTGGATGGAGACATAATGGGACTTTAAGTATTGACCTGCTCTCCGGCCATTGTGAAAGAACTTCATTTGAACCAAACTGCCAGGTTAGAACCCTGTCTATTGTTAGCCAAAAAGAGACCCTTGTCATTTGCGCACCGGTGCTGGGAAATGTTTGCCATTTCAAAAGTTAAATTGCACAGTCTCACACAAAGGGTTCAAGGCAAATGGTGGAAAGGGAGAGGGAGGGCATCAATGCATAATATGTTGATATAAGACTGAGATCTCATCTTGCTACAGAGCATCACTCCACCAAACCCTTGTATATTTTCTGTATGCAAATTAATTTCCCATTCCACAGCAGCACAGTGAGACAGGGCACTAGGTCCAATGCAACAATCCAGAATATAATAATTCACAGGAGACTTTGATAAAAAGATATCTATACAGGAATATGATTTATTATAGTGTGAATAGAAGTAAGGTTGAAGGGACTATGCCAGCATTCTTATTATGGTTTTATATTCACATGTTACTAAAATTGTCAAAATATAACCATATGCAGGGCTTTAGACAAAAAATCAATTAAGGAGCCATTAGGTCCTATGAGAAACAAAATCAGGCGCCAAATATTTTTTTTAAGTGCCACAGAATAAACATGTTTTCCTCTAAAACTTTGATGCATATCATCTCAGTTTATTACATCAACATAACAAAAGATGTGACCGCAAATCAATCAGGAAAAAGGCATTAAATGCAAAAAATAATAACATGTTTTAAATCATAACATGTAAATTTATATAAATCTCAGCAAAAATATCACTCGAAAATTAATATTTTCGGTCGCAATTTGTATAGTTTTAGGCAAAGTTTTGAGTCGTGATTTGGTTTTTTTTGTGTTAATTTTTTTGTATATTCTGTGTGCCTTCAGTTAATTGTTAATAACCATATTATTTTATTTGTCCAGGGTTCTTGAGACAACACCCTAAAAACAGTTACAAATGGCAATCACATAGGAGGGAAAGGATCCTGATTTCCATTACAAAGCTGTACATGGTGCAGTGAATACCTATGAATTAATTAAAAATACCTTAGACAAGCTCCTTATCAATTAATGATGGCATTTTTCTGCACATATATTAGTCTCAGTTATTAACTGTGGAAACTTAGCTTTACAGTTATGAAAAAGAAAAGGAATGCGAAAAAGTATGTGAACCCTAACCCCAACCTTTAACTGGAATTCTACCTAACCTAATCTTAAAATATAACCACAAAACTAGACAAACACAGCTGGCATAAACAAACAAACATTTAATAAACATGTTCATGTTAATAGTGAACGTATGGTGTAGACATTCACAGTACAATGGAAAATGGAAAAAGAATGGGAACCTTGGATTCCATAACTGGTTGTGCTTTTTTCAGAAACATGACACCACCAAACATTTTCTACAATCAGACCTGCACAACAGTCAGAGATAATTTTGGACCATCTTTCAAAACAAAATAGTTTCACTTCAGCAATATTCTTGGGACATCTGGTGTAAATCACTCTCAGAGTCAAAATTAGGAGTGGGCCACTCTACAAGGTGTATTTTCTTTTGTTGAAGATATTCTGTTATAGATACTACTGGTACTTACTGCAGCTTTAGGATATTGTTCTGTTAAATCACCCAACTCCTGTTGAACTTTAACTGGTAAACAGATGGGTGCACATTCTCTTGAAAAATGTCCTGATAAACCTAGGAATTCATTTTTCCACTGATGATACAGCAAGCTGTCCAGACCGAGGCACACACTGTGTTGTGCATGTGTGTGTGTGTTTCCCTAAACAACTCAACTTGGTTTCATCTGTCGACAGGATATTTTTCCACTACCGCTGTGGAACAACCAGGCATGGTTTTGCAAACTTCGAATGTGCAAAAAGTTTTTTTTTTTTGGAAACCAATGCCTCCATGGTGTCCCATAAACACCATTACTGAGTATTCTAATCTGCAGTCTTAAAGTCAACTTTGTAGGGGTCCAGACAAAATTTTGCCCCAGTGCCATTCACTTTGTGGACAAAAAAACAAAAAAAAAAAACAGACATTTTTAAAAATATTCCACAGAAGAAAGTAAACTGAGTGTATGATCCCTTTAATCTTAGATATTGTGAGATCTCTTTTATTTGAGGGATGGTTTGTATAAGGCAATGCCTCTTGTGAATAGCACACTCAATCTTTTATAGAGCAAGGCAGCTCTGACCAACACCTCCAAATGATTGCACTCCAGACTACTTGACTCTTGACTTCAGTTTTTGATGAAATTATTAATCTAGGGCAGGGGTGTCCAAATCTCTAAACTCTGCAGGTTGTTGGCCCCGCAGGAGCAAGATTGGACATTTACTCACTTTTTTCACACCAATTTTTTACACAGTGTGCTTAATGGAAAAAAAAAAAAAATTGTCGGATATTTAAGCAGACTGGATTTGTCTATTGTTGTTACCATTGACACTTAGTGGAATATCAGATAAACTCTTTAAACCAATATATGCAGAAATTTGAAATGTAATATAATAATAAGTCCACAATTTCCAGCGCTTTGTTGAATCTATGCCATGAAAAATTAAGGCCGTTCTGAAGGCATAATGGGGTCCAACCTGGTATTAGCAAGGTGTACCTAAGAAAGTGGCCAGTGAAGGTATATACACTGTATATCATAAATGTAAACATTGTAATTATATTTACATTCCTATGGTAATCCCCATTCACTCCTATCACTGTCCACATTTTCATTAGCTTTGGAATAGATACTAACATTCGCTGGAGGTAAGATTTTTGAATAAAATGTTTACCACTTCAATGAGAGGTATTCTAAATTAACTACACTGCATCTACACTAGAAACTACACTAGAATATTGTGATGGTAATGGAAAGGTTGATTAAACAACAATGCATACTGTATGCTTTAAAATGAGGTATATAGTACAAGAAGAAAGCAGAGATCTCTAATATGAACTGAGGAGAGTCAAGACAGTCAAAATGCTGCAAACAGTAGGCCAGCAGCCTGGGGAAATGTGTGTTAAAGTCTCATATATTTCCACTAGGACGGAACCCTACACTGTTTTTCATGTTGAGCTACTGCTTCAGTCTAGCTAGAGCTAGAGCTAAAGAAAACAGGCTAGTGCAGAAACACAGATTTTCAACGTTTTTCAAGATGATAAAGTGTGACAAGTACAGTTATATGAAAGTTGACATACTGTAGGAGCAGTTCAAAACACCCTCAGGTCAAAAGTTCAGCTGAGACAGACAGATCGGTGTTTCCCATACAAAGATTTATTTGTGGCAGCCCGCCACAATATCAATATTGACCACCACAGATAGATTTTGTTTTTCCCCGCTAATTTTTTATTTTACTATTTAAAATGAGTAAAATCTTACAT
This sequence comes from Cyprinus carpio, assembly GCF_018340385.1. Lineage (NCBI taxonomy): Eukaryota > Metazoa > Chordata > Actinopteri > Cypriniformes > Cyprinidae > Cyprinus > Cyprinus carpio. The sequence continues at coordinate 20,457,493 of NC_056578.1, forward strand.
CAGTATAGAGCTGAAATCGATGCATTGACTGGCTAAGCACGTTGCTCTCACATGACAGCTAACAAATTACAACACAGGGGTGTTTCTCAATATGCGTTCCTCTGTGTATTTTTTCACAGTATCTATAGTACCAGCTGTGCTTTCTCTCTCTCTTCTCTCTGACAGCAAGTTCACTTCATGCACCCCGCAGTGTAATGAGAACATTTATAAACATGTTGTCCAACAAAATACACCCTAATCCTAACTCACTTCATAATGTCAGTCGAGTGTTTGAAATAACTTCCCTTTGTGATCTGATGTGGCTTATCATAAGAAATAAATAGACTTTATTCTTCTATTGCCACGGTCGTGTGTTTATTGTCTTCATGTTCGGTCAGTTACAGCGTTTCTATCTTCTTTTTACTGAGCTTTATATGTCCATTTAAGGGATTTCCTGGAATACTCTATTACATCTGTGAGGCATATTTGGAGGTTCTGTGTGAGGGCCCCCTCCGGCTTTTAGTATGAATGAAACAGGCATTTAGACGAGTGTACTCTAATACTCACACCACCCTATTTTAGGTAAAAATAGGAAAAATAATACTTCTATCTAAAGAAATTTTAAGTAAACATACGCAAATCCATACATATTTCTCCAGTGTTTTACCTTGTTTTCATTAATGGAAAAATATACCTCATTATCATGTTCTAGCCTTGTTATATTTATCTTTAAATGAAAATGTCAAATTTTAAGCCCTTAAAGTTGTGCCAGTTTTTCCCTGTGGTATCAAAAAGCAATATTTTTAATATTAATTTCCCCAGGGGAAGTGCCACCACACATAGAGTGTAAGTCTGTGGGAAACACTGCAGGTGTATGGCAGGAGCAGGTTAGCAGGAGCCACAGGAGCTATAGTCAATAGGAATGTCAATTTCTCCTATCCAAAAAATTCCGGATAAACAATTCCTGGTTAAATCTGACTCTACATGTCACCTGGATATAATAGAGAAGCAGACATAAGCAAGATAAGTTGGCACAATTTCCATTTCATGCTTATTTTAATATAGAACTCAACTGATGTGTGGTCACAGGTATGCTCATCCAGTCAGATCTGAAAGCCAGTATTGCATTTTATAATATAGAAGTTAACAGACTGAATAGAAAGGTTGTGAAAGTCATTATGGAGAGATAATAATTTATCCTTTGCTCTGACGTTCTTAAAGATTTCATTCTCTTTGCAGTTTTTAGAATAAGTATCCACATCATGTCCCACATAAATCCACATAGCCTAATTATTTAGCTAACAGTATGTATTTGACATTTTTGTCTAGCTTGTACAAATTTTAATGTATAAAACCCAGCGTTAGGTGGGCTATGACTGCACTCTATGTCTTACACAATTTTGGTGGGCTAAATTAAAATGATTTTTACTGACAATTACAGTTAATACTAGCCATTATGTGGTGTGCCATTAGGACAATGCGAATAGAGATTTAATTATACTTACATATTCTTTAATTTAACAGAGACTACATCTAATTAGTCCTGACAAGCACCATCTTTTCTATGTGCACATGAAGAAATCATCATGGTCTTATTCCTGACAGTGTTAAAGGACAGAGTTAGTATGCAACATAACGTAACTATAATTTGAAAAAGAAACTGCACATTAATGTCTGAAATGGGCAAGCAAAGTAACATAACTTTGTGTTTTGCTCACACTTTTTCACCAACCCACAAAATTTCCAAACCTACAGATGTAGCACAAAATGCTCCAAAAATAGTGTACTTATAACGAAATGTCAGTCAAGTGTATATTGTACTGTATGCATCCTCACATCTAAGATGAAACTGTCAACTTCCAAACCACTCTCTTTTGAGAAGATTACCCTTATCAAAATGCGGGCACACGCCCTGATGTTCGCTAGTCCTCTGAAATTGGGATTGAGAAAAGAAACCCTGCTGAGTCCTCAGTGTGCTATTGCTGTCAGATGTGACCAGCCCCAAGTTGAATGTGAAGAGCTCTTTTGTTCCCACTCTGTTAGAGAGTCTTATAATATTCTCTACAACTCATGTTGGAATAAGCCAGCTGCCCTCTTACCTACTCAAAACAGCTTGATTGCAGTAGAGGATGTCACACCTGATTGCTTTTGCTGAAATTTTGCAAATGTGGTTTGAGGGCTCACACTTTACCTAGCATTTCTCATATCAATTGCCCCATTTTTTTTTTTTAATGATTAACACAATCAGTCGACAATGCATGATGCTTGTGACTCTGTTTCAGCAGGTGAACGTCGTCAGCAACACTAAGTCAAATCCCTACTGAGGCCACGAACACTAGCATGCAGTTCGCCCTTGTTGTTGTTGTTGTTGCTGTTACATGATGTAGCAGTGTCTGACTAGGGTCGAGATGTGGGGTGATGACATCATCGTTTCACAACGAGTTAACAGCCCTATCAGCTCCCTTCCCAACCTCTGGGAACAATGAATAGTTTGGGGTTTGTCAATGACAACTGGTGACACAGGTTCTCATGGGCTCAGGAGTGATCAATGAAATTCTCACCACCAATTAACCCTTGAGAACCAACAAGCACTATTTCCAACAAATTGTTTTCAATTAATTTAGTTTTCTCTCTTACATGTCTCTCTTTCTTCAGATGCAAAAGCACATACATTAGCAAAAACAGAGACTGTTTCCCATGGTGACCATTTACATTCACTGGGTCATAGAAACAGTCGCGCACCAGCCCTTGTTTTTCAAATGATGTAAATTAGGTGATACTATATTAATGGAAAATCTCTAGCTTTAACTGGGGTTGTTTTCTAGATATACTTGGATATTCTCCCTTTCTGACTGTAATGACCATGTGACCAGCTGAAAAGCTTGTAATTACCATTAGCGCTTGAATACTACTCAAGTTCAATTTAGCGATTGTGCCAAAGTAGGACAAGCAGTGGAAAAAAATATTTTATTAGTAACAGAATAGCAAAGACAAAATAATTTAATAGAAATAACAACTGCAACAGACTTTGCATATGTGCATGAGAATATGTGTCACATATAAATATCTAAACCACTGAGCCATTATTTGGAACCTCAATAAAACGTAAGAGGAAACACAAGAAAAAAACTGCTTTCAGTGAAAGATATAGAAGAAGTATACAATATAAACAATGCTCATTTGGTGAAAGAAACACATTATATTTTAAAGGATCATTATTGCTGCTTGCCCACTTCAGACATTAATGTGCAATTTATTTTTCAAATTATAATTGGTTTGCAAGGATTAATTTTAAATCTAGATTACATCAGGGTTTATCTAATAATTCTGTTGCACCAAACCTTAAACCTTATTCAAAAATAAGCAGGTTTACATTTAATCCATCACTTTGATCCTGGATTTAAGTTATATTAAAAAGGGCACCTATCATGCAAAATCCACTTTTACAAGGTGTTTGGACAGAAATGTGTGTTGGAATTGTGTGTACATAGTTCATTCGTATTATTGTTTCTTCTGCTGTAGTCTCTCCTTGTTCTGGGTCTGAGTCCGGTTCGTACATTTACGGCTGAAAACCGGTCCTCAAACTTTTGCTTCTCTTCTGTTTATTGCCATACGCAAAGCAGAGACGTATAGGCTCCGCCCCCTTCTGGAGTCGTTAGGGATGTTGCAGCTCATTCTCATGTAAGGGAACACACCCCTGAAACAGCACTTTTTGACCTGCCCCAAATATTTAACATTTCAACATGTTATAATAAACGATCTATAAGGTATTTTGAGCTGAAACTTCACAGGCACATTCAGGAATGCCATAAGATTAATATTACATCTTGTAAAAAGGGGCATAATAGGGGCCTTTTAAGATTAACTTTACTCCTGTTGCACCATAACTTTAAATTCAGATTTAAATCTTGATTATGGATTAACTGTTGTACGTCTCTTAAACAGCGTTGATTTGTTTCTGAATTAATCCGTGTTTTGAACAAATCGTGTGAACCAATGAATCAGTGGCCCATTCATTAGCCAGCAGTTGCTGATCACGTATGTTGCAGGTAACTGACTGTTCGCACCAACAGGAGGGGGAGGGGATCATGTTAGTCTCTATGCTGCACTCAACCTGAGGGATTCCGACACTTTCCATGTTTGACGAGACATAGAAAAAGCTCATACATAAGGAAGGAAAGGTATAAGAGAAAATTTTAGTGGTTTTGAAACAGTGACATTTTCAAATTGTGGTATACCTTGAAACCAGTAATGGGAGCATGCATACTGCAGAGCATGCTGGTAACTACAGAAATGTACAGTCCAGTCTGATTTGTCAGTGTAAACTGAACAACACTGTAAAATCGTATAAGTTGAATTTACTTAAAAAAACTTGAAGAAACTGGTTGCCCTAAAAAATTTGAGCAATGTGAACTTAAATATAATATAACTTGAAGTTATTACACCTAGTATATTTAAGTTCAATGCACTAATTTCGACAAGTTAAACCTATATCAGTTGTTTTATTTTTTCAATTTGTTAAACTAGAAAATTAAAAAAGCAAACAAATAAAGCAACATTCATACAATTTTCAGTTTTATTTCAATTTAATTCCAAATGTTAAATTGAAAACAACAAAACATTATTTTTTTCAAGTCCTGAAACCATTTCCCCATAAAACACAATTAAAAAACACTACTTTAATAAAATTAACTTATTGTTAAAGGAACACTCCACTATTTTTGAAAATAGGCTCATTTTCCAACTCCCCTAGAGTTAAACAGTTGAGTTTTACCGTTTTCGAATCCATTCAGCCAGTCTCCGGGTCTGGCGGTTGCATTTTTAACTTAGCTTAGCATAGATCATTGGATCTGATACATCGTGTACTAAAACCGATGGAAAATGAAAAGTTGCGATTTTCTAGGCCCATATGGTTAGGTACTATACTTTCAGTTCCTAGCCATATGGGCCAAGAAAATCACAACTTTTCATTTTCCATCGGTTTTAGTGCACAATGTAACTATAGAAGAGTCAAGTTTTAAAAAGGGAAAATATCGAAACTCTTCGGTCATTTTTGAACGAGATGCTAACGGTCTAATCTGATTCAATGATCTATGCTAAGCTAAGCTAAAAGTGCTACCGCCAGACCCGGAGATCGGCTGAATGGATTCAAAAACGGTAAAACTCAACTGTTTAACTCTAAGGGAGTTGGAAAATGAGCCTATTTTCAAAAATAGGGGAGTGTTCCTTTAAGCAGTCTATCTCAGAATCACAGCAAACTGCATAAAAACGAAATGGTTTGTTTACACTCTGAGTTCACAATATTGGTAGTATTGAATTTTGGGTGCCAGCTCACCTTTTCTGAGGTTGAGCATTACCTGCTGAATAAAAAATAAAGTGGTTTTCATACACTTAGCGTAGTCCAGGTGCAGGGCAAAAATTAGTCCTAAAAAAAAAGAAAGAAAATTTTGAACAGTTCCTCCATTACTAAACTTTCTTCCAAGACAATTCCCACAATGTGGACTTTTTTTTTATCAATGCTGAGGGTTCTTACTGGAGTCTGTCTTGTCAGCTGCATCCTAACAGAGGAAGAAACAGATCAAGTCAATCAGATAATGCTGTTGTCAAATACTCAAGGTCATATGCTGTGTTCACACCATGTCATAATTAATGTTATTATGAGATGACAACATGTGATGCTCTATTTGGAGCTGTTTATGTCCTTGGACCGGTTATTATGTGTTTCTATGGCAACACTGTCAACACCTAAATGAATCTGCAGCAGTCAGATACAGTGGTACGTGATACAAGTAGGAGGACTCAGAAAATTCCCAGTTTACAGGTTGTAATTACGAGTTCTACAAGGACATGAATGCTTTTTGTTGGAATCTTGTAATTATGGTAATTAGGCCTACAACATGGCATGCATGCACCTATATGTACCTGGTTTACTGTAAAAAGAGCTGACCTCTTAAGTACCATCTGGCTGATGTCAGGATTGTTGTTGACAACTTTTCTGTGAAGAGCAAACATTAAAGATACATTCTTTATAAGGGCATCTGACTTTATGGTTCACATTTAATTGTGCAGTGTGCCAGTCAATAAAGTGATCCTCCTCAGAACAGGTCTCAGTTAACCCACATGACACACTGATGATCTAGAGTTTTGGAGTGAAGGTGGGATAAGTGTAATTTTTTTGTGCAGAAAGCAATTTCAATGTATTGTACATGCCTGATGTCAGCAAGGAAATTGTTCCATTCTTGTATAACTTCTAACCATGTTTGAGCATATAGGCCCAGTTTTACAGACAGGACTTAGCTTAAGGCCTTTGTCAAATAGCTTTTATAAAAATGCCTTAAAACATTACTGGTGTGCACCTTGAGACAACACAATGGCACTGACACTGACATATTTTAAAATATGTCAGTGCAAGGTATTTTCAGTTAAGAAAACTCGAACATGCATTTTAGTCTGGGACTAGCCTAAAGCATTGTCTGTGAAACCGGGGGATGATGTTTAAATAGCTGTGCTCTCTTTTCACAGTTATGAGGGCCATACTTACATGTCCAAATCATCTCTTCCATTTCCTCTTCCTTCCAAAACAAGACAGTCTCATTAGTCTGTCGTTAAGAGGGCTATGAACCTAGATAAAACAGGAGTACTTTCATCCGTTTTTGTATTTAAACAATTAATTACCTTAAACTTACTCTTTTAAACAATAGCCATATCGAAATTCAACACGGTCGTTAAATTATTGCACTCACCATATTAGCAGCGCCATTGTCTCTCCTCCTCTGTAGCGCGGTTGCTGTGTGTAAGTGCTGTGTAAGTAAAAATAACTTTACACTCCTCACAAACAACAGTTTCTCGAGGGAAAAAGAAATCATAGGAAGGAAAAGGTGAAAAATGTCCGTCGAACTCGCCGGTCAGTGCGTCAAGCTCGGAGATGTCCACTGAAACTAGCTAGCTAACGGATGAGAAATGTCTCGTCGTTTAGACAAACAACAATTTTCGCCGATCACAAACAGTCTCTTGAAAGAAACATACAAACAATAAAAGGTAAATGGTAGAAAGAAATGTCCATAGAACTAGCTAATACAAATTTGCCAACTTCTCAACAGCGACGTTACTAACCACGTAGCACCGGTGTGGGGGAGGCATGGTCAGGAGATAAACTTCATAAACGAGTTGATTTAACTTAAATTCATTCACAGGTCCAAATATGTCTACAAATTAGTAGAATCTATTTATATTTTATAAGTAATGCAGTTAAATGTAAATATTTAAGTATATTGTAAATAAAATAAATTAAATACAAAATCCGGGCTTACAGTGAAGCAACAAAAATAATTTTTGAATGCAACCTCCTCGAAGTACAGTTTTTCCTGAATATTCAAAATAGATTGTAATACAGTCAAATTTGCAGTGTAAAAAAAAAATAACAGCACTGAGTTTGAATTTTATGTGATTTTATCTTGCTGCATTTTCCACAAACTAACATACAGTAGCTCTATTGTGTCATCATTTCAGTTCACAGTTCTTCAGACTGAACATTTTTTTCCTTATAATGGATGATGCAAGGCAGCTATCACTCCGTTTTCTTTTCATCTTCTATAAGATCTGTATTGACTGACATGAAATTCGTGTTCTGAAACAACACTTTCCCCACAATACCCATGAATTACTGCATCAACTGCTATGAAAACATCCAAGGTTAGAGACTTGTTGCTATAGATACAGATCTCAAGTTTGCAGATGTGCTCTAACACTGATCTTTCTCACATTAAAAGTCAAATTCACCTCAGCATAAAAGTCTTCAGGTCTAGTGCATTTTGTGTGCGAGATCCCCAGATCCCAAAAAGGGTTAGGATTATTACTTTCAACAAGTAAAATCATCATTACAATTCCCTTCTGACTCCAGCCGTCCCATAACATACCCCTCATACTGCTCCAGGTTTAGCGCAAAAGAGTGCCTTGGTTGCCATTGGTTACAAGAGACCACTCTGGAGCTTATTGGCTATTATGGAGCATTTACTTAAGTGAGGTGCTAAAACCAGAGATGCAATGGTTTCTGACATACACTGTTTATTTAAAACTGATAATTTTATGCATTTAAAATATCTGATTTAAAAGTCAATATGTTTGAAATGCTGTGAACTATTAAGGCTCTTGAAGCATGTGAAATGTTTCTTTCTGATACACATGAAAATTAACTTTGATAGTATTTAAATATTGTCAGCCAGGAATCTTCATTGAAGGCTTACCACATTATACAGTATGTGGGCAGTTAAGTCACACTTGACAATACATGAATGTCACTGCATTAGATTTAAAAAAAAATCTAACTAAATGGCACTTATTGGAAAGAAAAGATAGCACAAGCAAAACATGTCACAAAATGTTTTGATTGTACATCTTGTTTCAAATGATATAACAATAGATCCAGCTTTTCAAACTATTATTAGGCATCTGAAGGATAGGGGTCAGTGGCCGATTAAGCATTTTTTAACTGATCAATATCGGATATCCTAAGCCTGATCCTTATTTTACATCAGCTGTTGTGCAGTAGGTAGCGTATGCACCTTCCAGTAGGTTTGCCAACTGTAATTTATTTACTGTTTACTTTTATCTGCCGTCAGATAATCTGAGATGTTGTTGTCATAACACATTGATATGGGTTGCGTCTTGCTTCGGACTTGACTGACAGACTGCATTCACAAGCTTCATGCTTTCTAACCTTATCTCCAATTGTTTCCCCTTTATGTTGCAAATATTCTGCTGATTTCATTTACATTTGAGCACTTGTGTCTGAGAAACTCTCTGCACATCCCTTTAGAAACTGATTTTAAAAACTTTATAACTGTACTTATGTATGGTGTACTTGAAGTGTGCGCCAAGCACTTGGAAAATACAAGTATCAGATTGGGACTCAGTATTGGCAGGTACTCGATATTCAATGTCTCAGATCAGATCGGGGGCACAAACAACCTGACACCTCTAATTATTATTATTAAGTCATTTACTGGTTGTCAAACATAGCAGAACATGTACAGTAGTTTCTCAAAATAACTGCAGAATTGACATGTTGTTACTCTTTGCTATACATGTGAAAAACAGTAATAACCAGCTGCAGAGCTACATGACACAGCAGTTTGAGGACAGCAGCACCAGGCCAGCAGTCTCAGACTGGTGAGGGTTGGTTTGGTGGTTGGGTGGGGTCGAGCATTCTTTAGGGTAGAGCTTATAGTTATAGTAAAGTGTAAGCTTAGAGGTTGGGGTGGGATACGCACTCATCAGCACCTCCCCAATGTCCGGTCTGACACTGCTGGCCTGGTGCTGCTGTCCTCAGACTGCCATGATGTGTGGTTCTACAGTAAGATATATCTTGTGAAAAGCACCAGCGTGGTTTGGTATTTTGTTATCCATGCAATAAAATCCATAGATTTTTAAGTGTGGTTAAAGGTAATTTCACTCCAGCATGCCATCCTATCTGGCAAAATCATACAAAATCTAGTTTTACAGAAAATACTATGAATAAAGTCATCAAGACAAGAAATACAACATATATTTAAGAAATAAAATACATTTTTTTCTTACCTTTCGCTTCGAACGTTCAGACTTCTTGGACATATTTTTCATTTTTTTATGAAGATGATACAATACCTGAAATTCAAAGAAAATGACACATCAATGCCTAGAGGTGTATTCCATTACTCATCCACCATTAAACAAAAGGTTACATTAAGTGAAATATCCCTTTAATGTTCATAAAACAACAATACACAAAGAGCAAATCACTCATTGCTCTTGAACGAAATACAGTTGCTTTAATACGAATCAATGTACTGTATAATTCATACAGTGACATGTATGTAGTGTTTTATTTAAATATTTGTTCATTCCATTTCTTGAATGCTGCTGCTAAATACACGTACTGTAGCTGAAAAATAAAGCACTTTTTGTTTGTATTTGTATATTATGTGTATTTGTAATATGCAACTTTGTTCTTATTTTTTAATAACAACAATAAAATTATTTATAAAATAATTATCTTCGCCCATTTTGGCCTAAATGTCAAATATTTTATATTTTGTTAGCTTGTAAAGCTTTGTTTTTAAAATAGGGAAATTAGTTTGGATGTACTTCTCAGACAACTTGCAAAAAAAAGTAAAACCAACATGACAAAGAATCTTAAAAATCTCGAATAGTGATATTCCTGAAAAAACAAAACAAATTGTGATATGATATTTTTGCCATATTACCCACCCCTAGGTTACATATTAAATGCAAAAGGAATGAAACAAGCAATGAGTGATGGCAATGTGTGGCTAGTGTTTTGATTTATAATCATAAAAAATAATGCAAAAGCCTTTTTCTTCAAAATAAGTGTTGTAGCATAACCAGCAGGAGAGCACTGATGTGTGAACTGAATTTGGTGGCAGTGTGTTACAGTGAAGTTATTGAATATGTTTCATAAAAAAATCATATAAAAAATTGTGCAAAAGCATTTTTTCTTCAAACTAAGTGTTGCATGATAACCAGCAGGAGAGCACTGATGTGTGAACTGAATTTGGTGGCAGTGTGTTACAGTGAAGTTATTGAATATGTTTCATAAAAGAAATCATACAAATTATGCAAAAGCATTTTCCTTCAAACTAAGTGTTGCAGCAAAACCAGCAGGACAGCACTAATGCATGAACTGAATTTGGTGGCAGTGTGTTACAGTGAAGTTATTGAATATGTTTCATTAAAAAATCATAAAAAATTATGCAAAATCCTTTTTTCTTCAAAATAATTATTATAATGTGTTATGTGTTGTATTATAACCAGCAGGATAATGTTTTTGCACTTTGCAGACAGTGCCTTCGGACTTCTCTCTTAGCTATTTGATCAATGTATTTTGTCCAGTGCTAAGGAAGGCTTGTTTTGAACCAGCATAAAGTTGGTGTTAGACTCGTCTCTAAAGTTACATACAACTTTGGTATACACATTTCTTCAATAGTATTTGAAGAGAATGAATTACAGTCATAAAACCAACTGTAAAGTGTTCATCTAGGTGGCAGCCATAATAAAATAAACGTTCAAATCATCTGCAAAATTGCTATTTTCACTGCTGTAATTGGGCTCATACACAAAATATGCCACAATTTAAAGCTCAATAACATTTGAAGAGAATAACTAACAGACATAAAACCAACTGTAAAGTGTTCATCGATAGATGTCAGCTATAAGCTATAAAATCATTTGTAAACACTGACAACAATCTGTAGGCAAATTGGCATAGGATGAATGACTGAATTATTTTTTTTTATTAATGTTTTATTTTTCATTTATTAATTCTCTCAAACTATTACTTATGTTATAGCATATCCAACAGTTCTGTATGAGTTATATAATATACATTATCTGTTTTATCCATATGACTGTAATTCATTCTCTACAAATGCTATTGAAGTTAGAAACGTGTAAACCGATGTTGTATGTATGGTGGATTAGTGTAAAGTGGGACACTAACTATTAATGTGGGACACCTAAGGTTCAGTGCATTTATCTCTTCTTTTACAACATCAAAGTGAACGTGATTGGTGTTGAATTCAAACAGGGGTGTCAAGCTATTGAAATCACTTGACTTTCTGGAAATTGTGTCATAAATGTGGCAATGAAACTCATCCAACACAAAGTACCTCTTGTGAAGTTTACTCAAAGGTCAGTGACATAGGATTTAGACAAAATTAATGTCAAGGATATAAATCTGTTATAAATTAAACAATGTTCTAAACTGTTATCAAATTATATTTGTGATGTTTTTGTACATCAAATTTTGCAGTAATATTGTTAAAATCTATTAAGAATATTTCTTATTTGAAGATCTTTGTCGTCTCACTTTAGAAAAGTATGTTATAAAAGTGGGAGAGCATGGTTTGAGTAAAAGGGACAGAAAACATTAGACAATGAGATCCTAGACAATGATGAGTCCATGACTGGCAAGGACTGCTTATTTCTGTTACGAAGTGCTATGAAGTCATAACATTTGCTTAACACATGCTTTCAAAAATACATGTTCCATATTCTTACCATGTGCAAGTATAGAAGTTTAATAACAGTTTTAAAGACATTCTATGTTCTAAAGTTTAAATCTTTTTAAAAATTGTTTATGGTTTTGTTTATTGGACTTTATAAGTCCAATTTGTATTACATGGTTATTATTGTTGCTGCCAGAAATTTGAAATGTTTGTAATAAATTATTTTAAATGCTCTATGAATTCTGTGTTATATAGTTGTATTTAACATTCCACATGAACACGTGAACATATATAGGCTACTAGTTTTTTAGACAAACTGATGAAGAGAGCAAACACACTGTAGGCCTACTAAATTAACCAAAAATGGTTATGCATAGTTAACCAGGAGTGTTAAATGTGAAGTTTGCTTTGTAAAAATTCAACTATTTCTAACCCAAAACATAGTGTCCCAGATTTGAGCACCACCTGCCCCACATTAGAAAATCCACATTCTTAAAACATTTGGTACAAAGGAGATGTACCATTTCCTCTATAAGCACCATATCTGGAAAATTTCTTCTGATTTAACAACGGAACATCTTAGAGATTTCATAATGATATATGATTTTGATTCATTGTTTTGACTTCATATTGAAATATAATACACACTATGAATATGTTGCCAGCTTTACTAAAGTTAGATCGAGGGCACAAAAAAACATGATTGGGACATCCCCAATTATTATAAAATCATTTAGACACTTATTGGTTGTCAAGCGTACTAGAACATGCACAGTAGATTCTTACAATAACTGCAGCTTGGCAACATCGATTGTTTGTCGTAATTCCATGATTACAGCATCTAAAACTTACTTCTACAAAATGAGGGCACTCCAATTTAACTACAAATACTGTTTTGCTAGAAGCAAACCGAGGAGCAGGCATTCATTGATTATGAAGAGTCTGGAAAAGATTACTAAATGCTCAGTGACGGTTCTGTGAGCTTTAGGCAACTGTTCTAGTCGACTTTGCCCAAATCTCCGAATCCAGACAAGAGGAATTCTTAACTCTCCGTGTGGGCGCATGGCCACCTGTTGCATCCTTGACGTGCTATGCTTACCTAATAAAACACGAATGTGTTTGCCTTAATGTCAATGCTTACCTTGGCATAACAGCATGTGATCAAAACCAGCGGTAACAGATACCCTATCACGAGAATAGTCACTTTATAAGTCTGCTTGGCCACTCTTTCGGTCCAAATCTCCCAGCAGAACGTGCTATTGGGAGCCTCGGGGAAATCCGTCAAAATCCGGTGCTGCGCAGCAGCAGGGACTCCAAAGATGAAGGAAAGCATCCAAATGACACAGACGGCTATGAGCGCATTCCTCCGGTTACGAATACACGGGGACTTTTTGGAGAGCACCACGGCAATGTACCTGTCCACCGACATGGCCACGAGCGTGAAAATGCTCACCAGCATGCTGACCGTGTGAAAATAGTGCACAAATTTACAAAGAAAAGCCCCGAAGATCCACTCGGGGAGAGAGTATATGGTGGCATGAAACGGGACGCAAAACAGGAGGAAAGATAAATCTGCTATACTGAGATTTAGGATGAAAATGTTAGTGGTACTTCTCGAGCGCCTCGACTTTATTTTCCCAATGACAACCATCACTAGAGTGTTTCCAATGATTCCCAAGAAAAATATACATCCAAATATGACGGGCACAATCACTACCACCGGACTGAAAGTGTCGGTCGTGTGGTTCGTGTCCATACGCTCCTCTGTCCAAATTTCCGTTTCATTTCGGGAAAACCCCATGTTTAGCCTACAAGGATTCAATAAGTCCGATGCAAACAAAAAAACATAAATCCGTTCAGAAGCACAGAACAATCAGTCCCCAGTTTGGTTTCTCATTTTCTCAAATTAGCGCGGGCTGATAAACCTTTGGCTCATTTGTGAAGTACTCCGGCAGGCTGGGAAATGCAAACGCACATCATAGGGTATTACACTGGCGCGTATTCTTTCACGGCAAGAAGCTGGAACACCGACACACGCTCAATGCGTAAAGTTTCCTCCCGGAAGCGCTTAAAACGCCCCGTGATTTGGTCGTGATCGGTTCAGTGTTATAATAGTAGAGAAGTTTAATTAGCCTAATAAATATCTTTACTTGTCATAAAGATAACTATGTCGTTGGGTCAAAGAGCACAAACATGTTTGTATTTGTCATTATGATCTTGGCTTCATCTTGAAAAACGCCTGAGGACCTTTACACTTGTTCTCACATTATCTTAAGGTGTCATAATACAGATAACCTACAGTACGACACGCAGACTCAGTGTTTGTAGACTGCATTTAATCATCTACTACTGCTGAAATACACAACTCACAAAACAATATTTTTTCATACGTTTTCATGTATTACTAGCAGTGTTGGGGAGTAACTAGTTACATGGCGTTACAGTTAGGCTACTAAGAAAAAATGTGTAATTAAATTATTGTTAGGCTACTTATTAAACTGTTACCGATTACAAAGGGGCTTACATTTGAATATTTACACACATCCACATACAGATTTAATTGATTTCTTTCCCAAATTGCAATGACTATTCTGAGACATAAGGCCCTATAATTTTGTACGTATAATCCCAAAGTAGCTCAGTACACTTGAATCAAAACGCGATATGGACAAGTTTCTGTGAATATTAAGACGCGAAAAGACAATATATGAATCCTGCACCTTCTGCGTGTCTGTGGAAATCAACACGGACTGGCCATCGGGAGAACCGGGACAATTCCCGCTGGCCTGGCAGCCGATTTGACCCGCTATTTTAATATTATTATTGTATAAGTGCATGCCAAATGTACCATAGCGATTATTTCCGAGTCCGCTATTCGATAATTAAATCTCTAATAAATCATGAATCGGTTAGTTGTGACTGGCAATGCTTCGGCTTGCGCGCTCTCCGCGCCTCCGGTTTGGATGAGAGTAATCAATGCGAGAGATTGAAGTGGACTGTGGAAGCGCACAGCTGGAGCAGAGAAGCAAAACTACTGTTCAGGGTTTCAAGTGCAGGTCAGCTTCATCTGTAAATATGCTATTGTAGTTTTGTCTTTGTTTACTTAGTTAAGCAGCAGCAGCCCATTGCTCATCATCACTCAAAATATAAGTATAAAGGACATCATTATTATCTATTGTAATGTTACAGTAGTAATTTAGCAGAAAAATAATCACATTTTATAATAGATTTAGGGGGAGCTAGGGCAGACAACAACACAACCCTTACGAAAATGAACATGATTTTACTATAAATCCAAAGACAATGGTTACTATTGTTAAACCATGGTAACCACAAATTTAAAATTAATTTACAAATTAATTTATTTAAAAATAAATACAAATCGTTATCCATTTGCCAAAAAAAAAAAAAAAAAAAAAAAAAAAAAATAATAAAAAAAAAATAAAACATGGTTCCTGTACTTTTACTTAAATAAAAGCATGGTTAATTTCTGTAAGGGAAAAAAAACTCATGTTCATTATTAGGATTTTTGTATAAAGATATTGTAGTGATGTACTAATTTTGACATGTAGGCAATTTAGAAAGTATAGTTTTGTTAAATCTTGAGTATTAAAGTCATGAGGGAGATAGATATCAGGGCAAAATAAAGAGACTGAAAAGAAAAATGGAGGTGAAGGTGCAGTTCGGGAGAGAACTTTTAATTATTTTGCATGTCCCCAACCTAAAGATTTAATTTTTTTTTTTTTTTATGTCAGGTCCATACAAAAAAATAGGGTTGTCCATGCTTCAGAATTTGTTTGTATGAGATTTCCCGGTCTTAAATTATTTCCCAGTTCGGCCCTCGTGGAAATTAATGGCGCAGACTTGCGGTTTCATTTACTACACGTAGGCCTACTGATGCTAGCAGTGTTTTCAGCCTCTGCCGATTAAATATATGAGTACATGAACACATAAGCATAATCTCTAGAACTCTCTAGAGTCACTTCATGAGCATTTGACTTATTTTGAGAAAACTATCGTCATATCATATAAAAAAAAGACACCAATGTTTCAGGAGTTTAGTACACAGAATAGTACTTATGCTTATTAGATAACCGTATTTGAGCTGATGTATATGCTTTAATTTATAATTTTTTTTTAATTAACTATTTTTTTTTTCCCAAACCATTGTTAGATGCAGTGTTTCCTGTAGTTATGCAAAGATTTGGTTACAAAAACAGTATCAGTAAACAATTTCTTAGGATTTTGAAATCTGCATTGAACTTCAGATCAATCTCAAAGTAAAAGACAGTACTAAAGTCTGACTTTGTGGTGGATGTGTTCAAATTTGATCATCTTAATTCAAGTGATGAAGGATTTTGAAAGTCTGACAGTGTTGAGCACTACTGTAAGGTTAACCCTGCATGGTGTAAATGGTTGAAAATTATTAACAGTTGAAAAATAAACATTCATTAGAAATTTTGAAAATAAATAAAAAAGTAATCAAAAGTAATCAGTTACATTACTTTAATAAAGTAATTGAAAAAGTTACACTACTATTACATTTTAAATAGGGTAACTTGTAATCTGTAACCTATTACATTTCCAAAGTAACCTTCCCAACACTGATTACTAGTACTCTCATAACCCAGTTCTTCATAAGAACCTGCTAACACAAGCAGCATTCCCACCCACACAAATAACCTTAATAAAATGACGCAAGAGTGTTCAATGAACTCAATAAAAGAAGAATATCCTTAAACAGTTTCCTGCATTTCATAGCAGCTGTTACTGTGACATGTAAAATAGTTATTGTTATGCAAAATGCTAGTTAGCTTGAGATTTTAAAGCAACACAGAAAGAGCATGGAGAAGTTGCAGGTACGGTAGACTGACACCATAAAGTCTGTTTCACATTTTAGCTTATTCTGCCCAAGAACTGTCTACATTAACAGTAAAGCTGCTTCGAGCCTTCAGAATTACTGTGGACTCCGTGATATTTAGTTGCTTTATTGGTTAAATGTAATTTCGCTATGTAAATTTGAAAAGTGAAAGTCGTGACATTTGCCAAGTATGGTAACCCATACTTGGAACTGGTGCTCTGCATTTAATCCATCCAAGTGCACACACACAGCAGTGAGAAGTGAACACACCGTGAACACACACCTGGAGCGGTGGGCAGCTATATCCAGCGCCCGGGAAGCAACTGGGGGTTCAGTGCCTTGCTCAAGGGCACTTCAGCCATGGGTATTGAGGGTGGAAGAGAGCGCTGTTCATTCACTCCCTCCCACCTACAACTCCTGCCAGCACTGAGATCACCGAGATCAATTTGCAGGTTAGAGATCAAACAAAATCTTTGCATACAACTTAATTTTCAGCCTACCATATTCATTTGTATGTGTATAAACCAAATGATGTGACCAAAGCGCAAGAAACTGACTGACCAACAACAGTGGCCTGCTATGAATGCTATTTTTCCAAATTGAATTAAATACTTGTAAACAGTATGGCAGTAATATGAAAAGGGGGTGGATATTTTAATACTTTATGTTTTGGCCTCCAAAAGTCAGTGAGCTGAGAATGACTTCACTTGTAATTCCATCGACCTGGAAACAAATTATTTAGAGACATTTAATAGATTCCAGTGCGTTTAATGTCTGCAGCATTAATGGTGTTCAGGCAATATATTGACTTCAGCTTCCTCACAGCAACTGAGAGTACAGTAGCCTCAATGATGTCCAATGACAGCATCATCAAGCTTAGAGGTACAACTCTTTCTGGAATTCAACATAAGGTCAGGAGAATTTTGCTCAACCTCCACCATTCATTTTTTACATTCAGTCTTTCAGCTTTAATTCCGTAAATATCATGAAGTTGGTTCAAATAGAGTGACATTTTCAATCTTAGACTGTCAGGAGGTCTTGGGTAAGGCTAGCAATTTTCCAATTATTACACTGTGCTCAGCTCTTCTAAGCTTGGTAAGAGCACTGTCATAGTCAAAATACTTTATAATATAACATTTAACTCCCATTACAAAAGGAGTACTTAAACCTTATTCCAATAATAAACAATAAGATCATTCATTTTTAACTTCACTGTATTGTGAGCTTTTTAGATTCCAGTAGGATGGTGTGAAATTCTAATTATTATATAAATTGGCTTGTGGTTAGTTAGTAGTATGGGTTAGTTACACAAGGTAAATGTGAAAGAAAAAAAAATGATTAAAAAAATTAAGAAGAAAAATAAATAAGTAAATGTGCTAATGGAAAATAATAAATAAATATAATATTAAAATAAATAAATAATGAAAAATAAGACCTGATGTCAAAAGGCTGAATGCAGAAAACTTTTCACTTTAAGCAAAACTGCAAATGTTGGGTAAAGGTAACAGACTTTTCTCTAAAGACTAAATTGATAGATTAATCCATGAACAGATGCCCCATAATAATTGCAAAAGCAACATGGCAATGAATATTAATCTTACATAAGTTCAAAATATAGAAAATTGGAAAAGATGTGGGAGGATCATTCAAAGTGGAAAAACATTACCCTCAATGAATGCTGGTTCTATGACATAATAAGTACTCTTTCCTGCACCTTTCAGACTTTTAGCAGTAGGCATGTGAGCTGCTCTTTTCTATACAATAAAAGTGGATACTGATTTTGAGTGTCAAGCTCCAAAACTAACAAAAGCACCACAGACATATACAAAGTAAAAGAAAATCTGCCAACAAAAACACAGCATGCATAAGAACACCTTCAATACTGTTTAAAAAGCACAGCAGGCTGCACCTTATGAAGTTGTTGAGAGAATGTGGAAGAGAGTGTGCAGAGCTGTAATCTGTGCACAGGTGATGCATTGTCACAAAAATGAAAAAAGTAATTGTTAATCAGGTCCTCCAATTTAATTATCTAGTCTCTTTTTATTTGCAGGTTTGGTATAGTGGGAAAGCCAAAAGTAAACACAGATAAATACAGGTCCTTCTCAAAAAATTAGCATATTGTGAAAAAGTTCATTATTTTCCATAATGTAATGATAAAAATTAAACTTTCATATATTTTAGATTCATTGCACACCAACTGAAATATTTCAGGTCTTTTATTGTTTTATTACTGATGATTTTGGCATACAGCTCATGAAAACCCAAAATTCCTCAATCTCAAAAAATTAGCATATCATGAAAGGTTCTCTAAACGAGCTATTAACCTAATCATCTGAATCAACTAATTAACTCTAAACACCTGCAAAAGATTCCTGAGGCTTTTAAAAACTCCCAGCCTGGTTCATACTCAAAACAGCAATCATGGGTAAGACTGCCGACCTGACTGCTGTCCAGAAGGCCATCATTGACACCCTCAAGAGAGGGTAAGACACAGAAAGAAATTTCTGAACGAATAGGCTGGTTCCCAGAGTGCTGCAAGGCACCTCAGTGGGAAGTCTGTGGGAAGAAAAAAGTGTGGCAAAAAACGCTGCACAACGAGAAGAGGTGAACGGACCCTGAGGAAGATTGTGGAGAAGGACCGATTCACAGACCTTGGGGGACCTGCGGAAGCAGTGGGCTGAGTCTGGAGTAGAAATATCTATAGCCACCGAGCACAGGCGTGTGCTTTTGTACCAGAAACAGCGGCAGAAGCGCCTGACCTGGGCTACAGAGTAGCAGCACTGGACTGTTGCTCAGTGGTCCAAAGTACTTTTCGGATGAAAGCAAATTTGCATGTCATTCGGGAAATCAAGGTGCCAGAGTCTGTAGGAAGACTGGGGAGAAGGAAATGCCAAAATGCCTGAAGTCCAGTGTCAAGTACCCACAGTCAGTGATGGTCTGGGGTGCCATGTCAGCTGCTGGTGTTGGGCCCACTGTGTTGGTTATCAAGGGCTAGGGTCAATTGCAGCTAGCTATCAGGAGATTTTGGAGCACTTCATGCTTCCATCTGCTGAAAAGCTTTATGGAGATGAAGATTTCGTTTTTCAGCACGACCTGGCAACCTGCTCACAGTGCCAAAACCCCTGGTAAATGGTTTACTGACCATGGTATTACTGTGCTCAATTGGCCTGCCAACTCTCCTGACCTTAACCCCATAGAGAATCTGTGGGGATATTGTGAAGAGAAAGTTGAGAGACGCAAGACCCAACACTCTGGATGAGCTTAAGGCCGCTATCGAAGCATCCTAGGGCCTCCATAACACCTCAGCAGTGCCACAGGCCGATTGCCTCCATGCCACGCCGCATTGAAGCAGTCCATTTTCTGCAAAAGGATTCCCTTACGCCGACCAAGTATTGAGTGCATTAAACTGAACATAATATTTGAAACAAGGTTGACTTATTTTTTTTGTATTAAAAACACTTTCTTTATTGGTCGGATGAAAATATGCTAATTTTTTGAGATAGGAATTTTGGGGTTTTCATGAGCTGTATGCCAAAATCATTAGTATTAAAACAATAAAAGACCTGAAATATTTCATTTGGTGTGCAATGAATCTAAAATATATGAAAGTTTTATTTTTATCATTACATTATAGAAAATAATGAACTTTTTCACAATATGCTACTTTTTTGAGAAGGACCTGTTTACTAAATTCTTGATCATAATGAATAGCAGCCTGGTTAGTAGTGAAGCCCTGATTATTGAGTGCTCCCAAACCTCCTGTAACAAGCAGTCCACTGAAGGCGAGTTTAAGTACCCAAGTGCAGCTTTATTTCAAAAGTAATCAAAAATACAAACATAATCCAAATAGAGACTTGACTTGGCATGAACAGAATTGAACAGACTTGACTTGGCATGAACAGACTTAACTCACCAACAGCAGGTTACAACACCAATACTCAACATTATATCAAACAATACAGATCATATGACAAGAACCAATCAATGAAAGACAGGACACGTGACTAAGACAACCAATCAGAACATGTCACAATAAACAAAGGAACCAATAGCAGGAATACACAAGAGGGTCTGGCTGCAGATTGCACTTGCACTCTCAGACTTGCATTCTCAGACTTGCACTCTCAGACACTTGCGCTTCCGCTAGCGACATCACTTGCAGTCTTTATTTTATATTTTGTTCTATTTAATTATTATTTTTTGTTTGAATCTCTCAACATTTTACAACAGCACCCAGGTGTTGAAGACAAGAAAAACTAAACTAAATTACAAAGTCGCTTGCAATCGCCACTTGCACTCTCAGCTACCTATGACGTCACTTGCAGTCGACACAAATCATGCGTGTTGCCAATGGAGACAAGACACTGTGGTGATTAAACAATTAAAACTAATTTAGTACCGTAAAAGTACAGCGTCCTGGAAGTAAAAGACAAGACCCGCAAATCCACGGCCACAAAACAGCAGAATATGAATGCAGTGCGCAAAGTCTCTCGCTAAGCGTCTTCCTCCCATAGAAAAAACAAACACTTAATATGCTATTAAGATGCTATTAAAATATCAAATTCAATACAATTTATTAATATAATGAATAATTTATAAAACATGGCAAAACATGTGCAAAACATGGCATAATGTGCCATAATAATAGACTAATATGATAAAGACCAAACTCAATATGCTCCTCTTCATTATTCTAAAAGTGAAATAAAATAAAATAAAATAAAATAAAATATGCATAACTAATATGTACAGGCAAGCGGGTGAGCCCAGAATACATGCAACACGCAAAGTTTCGCGTTAAGCGTTTTTCCATATAGAATAACTGTCTACAACTCTTTTATATCATTGTCTTTGTCCATTAAGCTAATGTTACATTACGTGTTTTATTTATAATGATTGGAAAATGTTTAATGTTAAAGGCATAACGCATTGATGCTTTTAATATCACTTAATGCATTTCATAATGCATATATACAGACATATATTTGTTGGTCTGTATATACTTTAAGTCAACAGAAAAGACATATAGGCTCCTGAATTGTCTTTATAGTCCATTATTATGCCACATTAAGCGTTTTGCTGTACTGGAGGACAAGTGAAAGTTTGCACATTGTGTTTATGGCCATCTGCTTGCCTTGTAGTAAATTAAATAATAACTATATATTGAATTTGATCTTTTAATTTCACTTTATGTAGGCCTATCTTAATACATTAAGCCATATTAAGTGTTTGTTTTTTTCTACAGGAGGAAATGAAACACTTAACGAGATACTTTGTGAATCGCGTTCATATTCTGCTGTTCTGTGGCCGTGGATTTGCGGGTCTTGTCTTTTACTTCCAGGACGCTGTACTTTTACGGTACTAAATTAGTTTTAATCGTTTAATCACCACAGCATCTTGTCTCCATTGGCAACACGCATGATTTGTGTCGACTGCAAGTGACGTCGCAGGTAGCTGAGAGTGCAAGTGGCAATTGTAAGCGACTTCGTAATTTAGTTTCTTTTTTCTTGTCTTCAACACCTGGCTACTGTTGTAAAATGTTGAGCGATTCAAATAAAAAGTAATCAACAAACAGAACAAAATAAAAAATAAAAAAAAAGACTGTTAGTGATGTCACTAGCGGAAGCGCAAGTGTCTGAGAATGCAAGTCTGAGAATGCAAGTGCAAGTCTGCAGCCAGACCCTTCTCGGAATACAAGAGAGCAAAGGAACCACATGACTAAACAGGAAAAATAACTAAACTCCAAAATAAAAGACGTGAACAAGGAACCAAAATAAACAAAGAACAAAACCCAAAACCCCCCGTTACATATCCCCCTCTAAGGGCAGCTCCAGATGCCTTAACAAAACCTAACGAGTCCAGGAGGGTGGTAGAGCGAAGGGGGAACAGGGGGAGGGATGGAGAGCCAGGCCCATGCAGGGGAACAGGATCAGAACAGTGGTAGGCCTGGGCCATGGAACAGAGGCAGACAGTAAAACAGTGGAGCAGAAGTCTGCCAGGTCAGATCCACAGGACCATGGAGCCCTGGCGGAGCTTGCAGGCAGGGAGCCATGGTGGAGCAGAGGACCACAAGGTCAGCAGAGCATACAGGAGCAAATATTCCCACAGTAGAACAGATGACCACCACACCAAAGCAGGTATCCACCAAGGCGGATCAGGCGGGACTGGAACAGAGAGCACAGAGGCATTAACAACGGCCCCTGTGGCCATAACAAGACAGGCAGAGAGTTCATGGATGGCCTCCATGGTCATGACAGGGCAGACTGTGAGTTCATGAACAGCCTCCGTGGCCATGGCAGAACAGGCAGAGAGTTCAGAAGTGGACGCTGCTGCCTTAGGACAGGAGAGGCCTCTAGAGTGCAGTGTGCAGCCCAAACACTCAGGATGGCTACCGCCATAACAGGAAGTACCGAGGATAGGGGAACAGTCTCTGTGATAGCCAGTGCTGAGGCCCTGAGGATGCAAGCTGCTCACACTGACATCAATGGTGGGTCCATCAGACTGGTAATCAGTCCTGGCCCAAGCTCCGCATCCGCAGGAGCTTCGGTATTATAGCCCCCTTAGGAGAAACTTGCATAATATCCATGGCATTATGAGGCTCAGTCATAGCAGCCATGGCGTGGCGAGACTCAGGCATGGTGGGCATCTTGGCCGTTGGCTCAGGCGTGGCAGCCATGATGGGATGAGGCTCTGGAGTGGCAGCCATGATGTGATGAGGCTCTGGCATGGCAGCATCTTGGTTGATGACTCAGGTGTAGTGGCCATCTTGGCCAGGGACTCAGGCGGGGCTGCCATTTTGCAAAGAGACTCATGAGTGGACATGATGTGAAGAGGCTTTGGCATAGCAGACATAATGTGAGCTGGCCCTGGAGTAGCAGACATGTTGTTAGACATTTAGTCATTTAGATTTAGTCATTTTGCAGATGCTTTTATCCACAGCGACTTACAGTTGGGGGATACATGAAGCGATTCTTCTTAAAGAGGCAAACAGACACAGGAAGTGCTTGTAATACCAAGTTTTAGACATTGTTCAAATAAGTACAAGCTGTTATAGGCCCAGGAGTAGCTGGCTTTGGCGTAGCAGGCATGATGTGAGCAGGCTTTGGCTTGGCAGAAATGACATAAGTAGGGTCTGGCTTAACTTGCATGGTGGCTACTGCAGGATTGTGGGGTCCCTGGAGATACATTTGGGATCCACTCAGTGCATTCCTAATAAAACTTTCATAGAGGTTTAAGCAACCCAGCAATCCAAAGTTTTGACTGCATATGTTAAAATGAATTTAAAAATTTGGGGATGCATTAGGGTGCAATGTTTTTAAGAGTAAAACAAACTGAAGAATAAAATACGTAAATAAAGTTATGTCCTTTTCTACTAAAAGAAATGCAAAACCTGACTGAAATATGGCAAATATAATTGTAAATTATAAATTTGCTAGATAATAGCACTGGAAGTAATTAACCCTGAAATCAGTGTTTTCTGTGCTTACTAATGAATGGCAACGTTGTACATTTTTCAATGTAAAAACCCAATGAAATGTCACTCAGCTATTTTTATGATTCTGTACTATTTCTATAATTTTATAATTCATTTTAAATATCACTCACCAATTGTGCATACTGAATGCTTGAGGCTATCAGATTTCTTTCAGAAACATTCATGTTGCATTCAAGTGGTGAAACAGTTGATTCAGAATCATAGTATGATTGCTAGAGTTTGATTGAGGTAGGAAATTAATATGCAACTTGTGCTTCAGGGATGATTTTTCTAATTCCCAGCCCTTGTTTAATTTTTTATTTAATTTAATTTTTTATATTTTTGCAGTGGTTGTTGAAAGCTTGCAACCTTGTTCTGGCACTTTGTTCTTCTCACCAGAAAATGTGTGGCAGAATTCCCATAAAAGAGACCAGTGAAGAGTCAAATCAGACTTTGATGGATCGGAGGAGACTCACACAGTGATGTTTTTTCAGAACTGGACCAAGATCTTACTGGTTTACAAGATGGCTCACTTGTGGCATTCTTTTTTCCATTGTGTTAATGTGCTATGTGCTGTGGTAAAGGGACTGGTTATGGTAGTCCCAAGGAACTTGAGTAACTCAATCATACCTGCAGCTGCACCTATTTCCAAGAAAAGGCGGGTTCATTTTCAAGAGGCAGAAAGAGCAACACTGAGGCACTCAAGTGCTCACAGTTATGGGGTTTGACAGGTTGTATCCCAGGTGTTTGTTATCCACTAGCTCAAAGATGGTGTTATTTTTTACTTCTGTCAGAGCTAAAGTTCACAAACAGCATTCAGATGAATGTGCCAAGGTAGTCCAGGAGTAACAGAGAGAGGCCCATGTTCACTGCATCTTCTAGAGGCAAGTAGTAGATGCTCAAGCAATGGGACTTGACACCACACGTGAATAGGGTAAAATTGGAACTAATAGATATCAGCATACTTGCCCAGTTGATTAATCAAAGTACATTAAGACAGCTGTTTTGTATTACAAGTTTTCTTAAATAAGGCAAATGATATATGAACAAACCCCTCTGTAAAAACCTTCATAATACAGATAGAAAAAAACCTAAATCGTTTGGTGTATGTAAGTGCTATAGAAATTGAGATTTCTGCAAGAGGGAAAAACTTTAAAGATATGTATTGTAATCAAAATATACAAATTCAAGTAGATAAACAGTAATAAAATAAACATTTAAATGTTTATTTTTTGGGATTTTTTTTTTTGGAAGTTTATTTTATTAAGTACAGTATACTTAAGTAAAGTTCAATTATATTTTTAAGTATACTTTATGTAGCAAGTATACAAATATCTGTGTTTTAGTAGTATACATGTAAGTGTACTGTTTCAATACTCCTTGGGACTACAATGGCCCACTTTCTAGTATATAAAAGTATACTTTAAAGTATACTTTAAGTATAACAGTAGCAAACTTTGAGTACACAACTAGTTTACCTCTGTGTTTGTACTGCAACTATACTAAAAGTGAACTTATAGGTATACTGATAGTTTACTAATTAAATACTTTGTACACTTTGAAGTATAGACTCAGTTAACTACTAGTTTAACAGTTTTATACTGCAAGTATACTCATAAGTTTTCTTTAAGTGAACTTTACATCATACTTTAAGTATACTACTATGTTCGTATTTAGGTTTTAATTTGTATATATTTTGTTATATGAATATCTGTACTTACAAAACATACAAAGAAAGAACAGGGTATCTGCTTGTAAACAAAAACATTTTATTCTATCTTCATGCATTCTTTTTGTAAACACTTTAATGTGGGTAAGTTTCATAAAAAATAAAGAAATAACATTTTGAACAAAAAGCTGAAAAATGA
Organism: Cyprinus carpio; assembly: GCF_018340385.1. Lineage (NCBI taxonomy): Eukaryota > Metazoa > Chordata > Actinopteri > Cypriniformes > Cyprinidae > Cyprinus > Cyprinus carpio. Next base: position 20,483,677 of record NC_056578.1, read on the forward strand.
ATTGGATTCAGAATGATAATCAAAACGTAGATGGAATCGATCAACACCCCAAAGCTTGATTGTTATTATTACCTCTTCATTGGTCGACACTTTATTCCATAACATTACAGTTTTGATGCTGTTTCATGTCAGATGATCATGTTACATGTGTTAGTATCTGTTGTTTCTTTTTCTTCTTCACTTGTGTTTTTTTGGAAATTCTTTACAGAAGATTTTTACTAGCACCCTCTACCGTATAACAATGAAAACACGGATTCTAGGAGCACAAGTATACTGTAGGTCAAATATATTTAGACTTTCTGTAAGTATAATCAAGTATACTTAAATGTCATTTTAGGTATATTTCTGACGAGTACATAAAGCCCATTTCTGAGAAGTACATAAAAGTAAACTAAAAGCATACTTTCCTATTTTTAGTTTAAAAGAAGTATACTAATAGCACACTTGAATAAACTTCTTTTTCGTAAGGGAAGTTCAAATGTATATTTCTTACAATACTGATCTTAAACACGTTTTTTTTTTAGGAATAAGTGCTAACATGCAATATCTAAAAACACAACAGTAACATTTATACATTTTGCAGTTCAATTCAAGCGTATTATTTTGCAAATCATCTTAACTATTGCAATACAATTTAAATCCTTTTACTTATATTCAAGGTACATTTTTCTCACTTAATGCAATCCCTGGGATTCAAAGCCATGATGTTGCTGTTGTTAACGCAGTGCTCTACTGTTGATTGCTTAGAGCATTATTGCATGAAACACTGAGCATTAGGCAGTTAAATTTAAAGTGATTTTGAGTAACATTTTCCTCACCTGTTATTTGATATTTTTTGTTTTCTCCCAGCACAGTGTTTTTTTATTGTTCATGTTTTTTGTTTTGCAGTTGTGGTTAGATGTATGGTATGAATAAATAAAATATTTAAAAACACATGTAAAATAATAACAAACAACGCGGTCATTGATCGAAAAATAATAAGCGTGAATCAAAAATGTAAACACATTTAAAATTATATTGCACAAAACTGAAACATGAATTTAAAATTTTCCAAATCGCAAACAAAATCAGGTTTCCTGCTCATATGTTATTTTTTTGTGTGCTTATGGTCTTTTCACGTTCAATAAACATTGAAGAAAGTCAAGGACAGGAAATGTGTTCGGAGCGGTGTGAGATGAGTTGGGTCAGAGGGCTAGAAATCAGCTGGAACATGTTTCTCCATGGCCAGTGGGGTGGGTGAAGCTCTTTTAGTTCAGTATTATTTTAAAAGCTTTTGGCTGTTTTATTTCAATGTGCTTGGTTAGAAATTCTTTGTGGAAGGAGTATGATGAATGATCTGAATATGCTTGGTTCAAGGTTTCTAAATGTTTTCCCCGGACTTCCACAACATTCTCCTGGAACTCTTCCTGTCATGTACTTAATCTTTCTTTTTATTGGTGTACTTGTTTTAAAAAGCCTCTTCTCTAATCCCAATGGGTTTGTCTTAACTCTCTGGTACACACAATTTGTTTGTTTGTATACTGTGATCGGAATCAGAAACTAAATTGTTTTGCTACAAGTTGTCAGTTGGTCTATGTTCATCCCTGTCATAATTCCTGGCCAATGTTCTGATAAGGTTAAGAGCTGTCTACAGATGAGTGATGTTGCCATGCTCCTCATTTTGAGGGTTGTTGAAGTAGAACATTGCTGAGGTTATGCAACCACACAATGTGTACCATTTATTATACATTTTTTTTTAAACAATATACATATAATGGTGTGCAATATGCATACACTAATACTAGACTGACCCTAATGACATTTAATGTTGGATTTTTGTAGCCTAGTGTTTTTCCATCAGGATCAGGAAATTTTAATTCTGCTTTGGCTGAAATGAGAGAGATTGCTGCAAAAAACATGCTAAGGCTAAATAAAGAGCTGTTCAAAGGATATTCATTAAATATTTTTCAATAAGGCTCAGAAAGCTTTTGGAAATTGCATGGTAAATTAATGTTTGTAGATTAAATCTTTAAGCAAATTTAATTCACCTCAAGAACATGTGAATAATAAGAAAGTAGTGAAGGAAATAATTTACAGGAATGGAAAAAGAAGGCTGTGGGACTGTGGGATTTTCAGAAGTCAAAAGTGAGGTTGATATAATCAGGTTTGAGGAGAGAAAGAGTGTGAGCAAGCAGTGCAAGTCTTGAACAAATGGAGAGACTGTACGGAATGCACTTACATAGTCAGCCATGTTTTATGCAAAGTATTATCTGTGCTTACGCACCTGTTGTGAATCCGGCGAACATTTTGCAAGTTATTAGTACACAAGTTTATCATAAACATGAATTTCAGTGTCATCATTGTACATGCAAGCACAACTATTTAATAGAGTACTAACTCAGTCAAAGTCAAAAGGGCAATCTAGATGCTGTTCTTTCAGAATCTGATTGTAGCTTAACAAAGAAACAGGTAGAAAATGTGGTATATTGACAGACAGTGGTGTTGGGTGAAAGTTTAAGATGGGTCTCAGTTCTCAACATTGGAGGAGTTTTCAAAGCCCCACACACTCAAAAACTCATCCACTCGTTCACTCTGTAGGTAGAAGCAGTATCAAAGAATAGCACACTTCATGTGTCTCAGGTGGGCTGCTACTCTCATGTCCTGCTGACTTTGACTTTGGCAGTTTTGATATTCTCTTTCCAACTGTGGGCAGATAAAACACATGAAAGCTATCTGGTTCATTTGAGGAATGAGTGTCTTAGGTTCACACATTATTTCCGAGGGAGGACACAACCCGAGACAGAAAAGAAGAGGTAAAAGAAAAAGAGTGATGCAAAGAAATGACTAAGACTATTATGGAGCTGAGGCTAAGTGATATGAATAAAATGAAACAGAAAATAAAAGGAGATACATTAAGCGGAAGGTGGAGACATCATGCAATTAGTGCTCATATAACCAAATGTGATTTTAAAAAGCCATTGCATTCAGATAAATTGAATAATTCCATATCTTTTGTTTTCGTACTTTCTGTGTCAGAACTCAAAATTCAGTTTTTAGCAGAATTTAGCATCATGTACTGTAGAAGTACAGGATATAATATATCTAGTGAAGTTACTGTACTGTGTGCTCTCTTTAATATAAAAATGCTCTCATTCAGCACTAAATTAAAATGCTCATTTGCATTTACTTCAGTGCCAGGGTAATTATTGGCAGTGCTATAATTGCTATAACTATTGGTTATTTTTTTCTGTTTATGTTCTTGACAGTACATCTCAAGGTTCAGTTTATTAATTAGTTAATGTAGGGTCAGTTTGTTAACATTAGCTAATGGTTTGGTCATCATAAACTAACAATGAGCAGTACTTTAAAGCATTGATTTTAAGGTTAATGTTACTACAGTACTAAGATTTATTTTAGACTTAAGTTATAAATTATATAGATGACAATGTTAATGTTTTTTGATTAATTAACAATAAACAATAGTATATTTACAAATTATAATCATACTCAGATGCTTGATTATATGATTTTATTTATAAATCATATATGATTATACATTTATTTACACAGCAATTATAACAGTGTACTTTGACACTGTAGACTATTGGTGGGTCAGAGCAGTCTTAATTTAGTCTGACTTTTATTCTGCATTATGTCTTTACACAGAATTTTGAGCAGACACAGAGCCACTGATATTATTATGTGCCATATGCCACACTCAGACGAGCTGGACCCTCTTAATACTGGAATTAGTTTCCCAGAGAAAATTGCTAAGAGTTATTCTATTTTAGCAGTTGATCCAGCTGTCCTCAATGGCCTTGAATTCTCCTGATCCTTCCTCCGCACCCCAACCAATAATAAAAAAAATAAATAAATAAAAACGAGTGATCCAAAGATGTATGATAATTAGGTTTGATACTGTGAGTTGAAGGTTTAAAACTGTGATCTGAAATAAATTAATTGTATAACATTAATACTGAATGTTCAGTTCTGGTCAGTCTCAAACCTGGATGAACCACTGATCTGTATATGTTCTCTAGTGGGATGAACACAAGGTGTATGATGCAGGAAAATTTATGAAAAGAAAAGATCCACAATTGCTTGATTTTGATTCTGAGTGACACCTCAAGATGACATCCACCTTGAAACTACTGTCACGTTGTTGTTGTTTGTGTTATTCAGCTGACATTTAACCGAGAACTGAAGAGCCCAAGCTTTTAGCACATCAATTCATGTTCAAATTTAAGAAGTGGTAACTGGGATACTGTTGTTGTTGTTGTTTCTTTCGGTTTATTGTACCGAGGCTCTCACTTCACTCTATTTATTCCAGCACTGGCATCATCAGAGAAACAAAATGAGAGCTTCTCCTATTGTATTATTTGTCTCATCCCTCCTCTTCATCTTTTGTTTTTGTCCTCTACATCTCTCTGTGAAACAGCTGACTCCACTGGTGTATATATGTCTCAAGGAAGATCAGGATGTGTTGCCATGGAGACCCCTTATATAATGTTTTACCTCATATTTAATAGACTGAAGGGCTGAAAGGTTTGAGGCTGTGAGAATCTGTCAAAGCACTAAAATATGCATAGACAAAAACAACTTTCAGTTAGATTTTTGTATGAAACTACCGCATAATATCAGGGAATTGCATTTTACTAATATAATAAAGCCCATGCTCATTTTGATATTAATTTGAAGACCACTGCTTTGAGTATAAACGCCAATGACAAAAACATTACATTCATTAAGACTGGACTGCCTCTGGCAATTAAAAGCATTTAACTGTTTTTGACATTGCTTGCATACTAGAAAACAGAGATTGTATAGATTAATATAAGTAGCCTGATCTGGCATAAATATACTAGTTAGTAGTTTGTGTGATTCTTTAGCGCCCTCCTCTGTCAAAGGTGCGCATTACACGTAAAATACATTTTATTCTGTGCTCTACAAGTCATAGATCTTATACCTTGTATTATTTTCTAATACCTGGAGAAATGGATGACTAAAAATGTATCTATTACACTGTAGTTTTTGCATAATCTGTCTGTATTAACCAAACTCAACAAATGTTGGCTAGATTTAAAAATCCACAATAACATGACATGATATGTTGTATATATTTATTGAACTAACAGTAATAAGCCTCTCATAGCTGTCCACAGTTAGGCTGGTTTTAACATTACCCCTTAACTGTGGTGAAACCACTGCTATTCAGTTTTGAGTAGCTCTCAAAATTATGTTGTTCAGTGATGTCAAGGAATATCTATTCATTTTGCTTCTTTAGTTGGAAGCCAGAATCTCATCCACCCAGCTGCGGAGCTCAGTGACACGGGCGTACACACCAGGAATAGTGGTGTCACAGCGGCTGCTTCCCCAGGACACGATACCCACCAGAGTCCAGACATCACTCTTCTGACAAACCAGAGGACCACCAGAGTCACCCTAAACAGACAGAAGGACAAGACAGTTAAGGGAGAACATTAGAGCGGAAGAGAAGAAGTGAGGATGAGACAATAGTCTTACCATGCAAGAGGAGGCACCAGCAGCACCTGCACAAATCATTGTATCTTGGATGTTGCTTCCCCAGTAGCTCTTACAGTCCTGGTTTGACAACAGAGGCAAAGCAACCTGCTGAAGCTCATTAGGTGTGAACAGAGCTACACGGAGAGAGAGAGAATAAAGAAGCAATTGCAAAACATGTTAGGTATTGCAAATATATGTACAATACCATTCAGAAGTTTGGGGTCAGTAAAGTAAATGATTGCAAAAGTAATTATTAGTTTTATTCAACAAAGACACATTAAACTGATCAAAAGTGAGAGTAAAAATATTTCTAACGGATTAAAGGATTTCTATTTCAAATAAATGTTGGGAAAAAATAACCTACAAAAATATTTAAAGATATATCTATTGGGCTAGAACCAACAGCAGGTATGTACTATAGACTGTGATTATATGTTAGTCAGATAACCAACCGTTGTATCTGGTCACTCCCCAGCCAGAAGTTACACAAGTCATGCCAGGGGCAAAGTCATCTGAAGTCTCAGCAAGACAAACGGGGGACACATGGGCGTTCAGTGAGACGGGGGCAGTCAGCTTGATCAAGGCAATGTCATTTTCGATGGTGTTAGAGTTCCACTGAGGGTGGGTGAATACCTGGAATTGAGATTGACTCATAAATGTTGTGCCAAAACACAGAAAAAGCACTAATTACAATGAAGAGAAATATAGATGTTTAGTACACACTCTCAGAAAAAGGTGTAAAGCTGTCACTGGGGCCATACCTTTTTATTTCTAAAAGAAACATAATAGTGCCTTAAAGGTACATATGAATACTTTAAAAGTATGTATTACTACCTTAAGTGTACATATTAGTACCTTTTTGAAAGGTTATTAGCCCAGTGACAGTTTTGTATTGTTGAGGAATAGGTTTGAAGTTCTTAAGCCTCACTTTTGACACTCTCATAGTCTGCGTGTCCTCCTGAGTGTTGCTGCTCCCCTTGTTATGCTCTCCCAGGATCACACGGTGACTAGTTCTGCAGATAAGCCACAGTGGTTAATAAATCCATGTCTATCCCAGCATTCATGCAGTTAACGCAATGATTTAACTGTCTCACCTCACACTGCAGTGAGCAGCAGTCACAACCCAGTACTCATTAATCAGAGAGCCACCGCAGAAGTGGAAGCCAGTGAAGTCCTGTCATTTAAATGACAAAATGACAAAACAAAGAAAGAAATGACACTTTGTATAAGCTGTGAAGTCATTTTCAAGCAACATAACAGACTTAAGATTTAAGTGTTACTATAACTATAACGCTAACACAGTACCTGCAGAGAGACCTGCCAGGGCCAGGAGTGAGGGACTGCCTCCTCACCATTCACAATGCGGGCATAGCCACTGACAACAGGAGGAATGGTAGGAATGCCACAGCCTGAAGATAAGAGGTGCAAAGGGGTTAAAGAGATGCAAGAAGATAAATAATGAAATTTCATACAGTCCAATTGACCAGGGCCAAATGATTTTGTAAATGCAAACAATATAGTTTTGTTTTTAAGCAGTGGTGACTAGCAATGTTGATCTTTTCAGCAACTGTGACTATGACCCTTGAATAACAGAAGGAACAAACACTGAAAAAAAAAAAACACTGAAGGGGGAAAACACTTTCTCACCATAGGCTGCACTAATGAAGGCAACGCAGGACAGCAGCCACAGGAAAGACATTGTGCAGAAAACTCAGAATTATTGACAGCAGAAAGACCTATTTAACACCAAACCATGATTTCACTCATACCAATGAGGACATGACAACCTGACATTATGGTCAAAAATTAACCCTGAGAGTCTGCACCAGCTGGTCTTCACCTGTGCAGAATCCCAGGATTTTACACCACTGTATATGAACATTGTCATGTAAAATGTACATAGTACACTGCATTCTTTATAAACTGGGCAATACTTCCTGAATATGCCATTGAAATCTTCTGTTTGATTGATTTTAAAATGTTGATTTTAAAAAGTTTTATTGTTAAATTATTTTATTATTTTATTTGATGCTCTGGTTTTCTTTTTAGAAATAAAAATCTAATAATAAATGACTGAATAATTTAGCCAACTGATCTTTCACTGGATTGTTCAAATTTAATTTAACTCTTTTTTTTTTCTTCTGCATTGTAAAAGTGTTAAATAAACAAATATATTAAGATATAGTTCACCCAAAAATGAAGATTCTGTTATCATATACTCATCCTTGTGTTGATTCACCTGTATGACTTTCTTTCTCCTGTGGAACACAAAAGAAGAAATTTTGAGAAGAGTTTCAATTTTCTTGTACTGCCATTAAGGTTTGGTTAATATTTTTGTTTGGCAAAAGCATTAGCATAACAACATAACTTTTTATTAATAAATTCCATTTAAAAAAACACACCTTTTGTCTGCAACTGTAAAAAAACAAACAAACAAAATATTCACTCTGCTGGGCACATAGTCTAACTTTATTTAAAAAAAAGACAGAAAGAAAAAAAGAGAAGTTTCCTCAATTTTAGTATTTAAAAGAAAATTTTTTAAAAAACATTTTATTCATTTAGAGGTCATATTTGTTTAGGTCACATGCAAAATGTGATTTGACAATACTAAGCTGCTGATAAGCAAATGCTAATGCATCTTTACTTAAACTGGGCTATTTCTCCTTTTCCCATGAAATGTTTGCCATATTTTTCACTTTGGTAAAATTATGGAAATGAAACATGAAATACTTCATATACAATGAGATGCTATATGCAAGAGGTTGAGATAACAAGTGTGAGAAGGTGCCATGTTTACATAGTACATACTGCATTTGTCATTCTAAAACATTTTCTAAAAACAAAATGCTGAAGTTCTGAATACAGTTGAAAAGCATCTTGACATTTTTACTAATTATAATGCATAACTTTACTGTTTTTAATTTTATTTTTATTGCTGTTTTTTATTTTATTTTTTATTATTATTCTTTCACCATTATTAATATATTTACACATACAAAATATAAATGTTCTAAATATTGAACTATCATATTATTATTTTTTAATAATTATATATAATATAGATGTCTTCTTAACATTGGAATACGAAACAATAATAATAATAATAAAAAATAATAATCACATATCATATTATAAAAGTGGTATACAAGATAAAGGGGACAAGATGATAGGTTCTGTGATGGCTTTTACTTTTTTTTTTAAATGAAAAGTCAAGGTAAAAGTGTCAGCAAATTTCAAGAATGACAAGAATGACAAAATATGTAATGGGAAGGTCAGGTATACAAACCCCCAAGATTTGGTGAGACAACCTGATTCAGAAATGGCTTTCATTTTATTCTGTCATGCCTTGCTTTCACAGGAAAAGCCTATGGTATATAGTGTTTTTTCCTCTGAACTTTGAATGAAAGTGTTAGTTCAGTACATAGCAGACAAGGGTAGAAGAACATGCTTATATTTACATGTAAATTCTAACAAATACACATACAGTATATATTCTCCAGGCTGTGGTGTTGCTGCCATCCCTCCTGTTATCACTGGCTACTCCAGGATTGTGAATGGTGAGGAGGCAGTGCCACATTCTTGGCCCTGGCAGGTGTCTCTGCAGGTACAGACATATTCATTAACAAATGACATGCAGATAAAAAAATTTAACTGAACAAATATCTAGGTTTTTAAAAAATCCATGAAAAAAATGGCTTCCAGTGGTGGGTTGTGAACTGCAAAAAAAAATAAATAAATAAATAAATAAATAAAAAAAAACACATGACAGTGGAAACTAAAATAATATAGCAATATATTTTATTTGCGTGTATGTAATGTATACTTACATGTTAAGGCATAAAAAATAAAGCCAAAAAAAAAAGACAAAACTAATTATATTAATTCATATTAACTTTGATCCTGCCATTGATGTTTTCTCTATAATGGAATTATATATATAAAAAGTTACTTTTTGTTTTCTATATATCAGTTATGATAACATAAGTCTTGTAAGTCGTTTTTTTTAAAATACACACTTCTTGCTTTGCAGAATGCAAGTTATGCAACTAATGTGATTATGTACATATACAGTACATACAGCTGCACTAATGTACAGTAGGCTACATGGAATAGGCTACGTGAAGAGGTTTACCGAACCTGGGAATCAGTGCAGATGTGAACACACAGGCCTTGAAACCGAGAACACAGCATTATCAGTGTGTATAAAAATACAATCAATCGGGTCAGGGATATTGCAGTAAACACCATGACTTTTGAAAAATGTTATGTTATGCAACAAATATTAAAGAGAGTTGAATTCATTCAATAAGTTTGTTTGACAGATGCAAAATATAAAATCCTCTAATTAAACTTACAGGAAGTGTTTTGTGCTGTCTAATTAATAGAGGATATTACACAAAATAACAAAACACACATGAAATATGTCACGGCTATTTCCACCACATAGGTATTATCAATTATAATCATTCATATAAAATGGAAGTTATTCTTCTGAGAACAGTTTTCCTAAGAAATGTATTTCACAGTATTAAAGCTATTTTCAGTCTGTGAATCTGCAGCATTCAGACTAAATTGGCAGCATTTCTGTAGTGCCAACAATACAGTAAGGTGCTAGCAATGTCAGGGTTAAGGGTTTGACTCCCAGGAAATGCATTAATTGATAATACAGCTGATTTAAAGCAACCAGGAGGAGGAGGCATTATCTTTTGTACGGATGAAAAAAAAAAAAAAACTCTCGCTTGCAAGGTGCACACAATCCCACAGTAGAGAGATAAGATGTCCAGTGTATGAACGAGGACAGAATATATAAAGCCCTCAAAGGAGCAGACAATATTCAAGTGCAGCAATGGCCTTCTTGTGGATCTTCTCCTGTCTCGCCTTCTTTGGTGCAGCCTATGGTACGATTTGTTTCAAAATAAGATACTTTAATAACAGCCTTTAAGCCTAGATTACTTTTATTAAATAGCTCTTAGAACAAATGAATCTGTTAAACTGCTTTGATTGTATTTTTTGGTCTGTCAGGCTGTGGCGTTCCTGCCATCCCCCCTGTTGTTTCTGGCTACTCCAGGATTGTGAATGGTGAGGAGGCACGGCCTCACTCCTGGCCCTGGCAGGTGTCTCTGCAGGTAAAATCTGTGACAATAACAATACATTTGAAATGCTAACTCAAAAGGTTTATTTAATTATTACATCATTTAAAATTTATTCCAGGACTCCACTGGCTTCCACTTCTGCGGTGGCTCTCTGATCAGTGAGTGGTGGGTTGTGACTGCTGCTCACTGCAATGTCAGGTAAACAGTATTAAAGATTAAATCTACAACTTTACAATGTTTAGCCTAAAATAAATGTTGGGATTAAGTTTGCATTTCAAACTCACATGTCCTGTTGCCAAAGATTTTGGGGTTATAAAATTTCGATTATTTCATTTTTTACAGAACTTCTCACCGCGTCATCCTGGGTGAGCATGATCGCTCATCCAATGCTGAGGCCATTCAGACCATTAGTGTTGGAAAGGTGTGTAGACTCTCAATATCTATTATACTGAGCATAATCTCCTACAGAATTCTGTTTTAGCAGGGGGAGCCTTCATCCAAATTCACTCCATAAATATATAACAGAATCATTTAATTGATTAATAAAAACTACACATAAAATGTGTCTCTTTAACAACATGTCATATAGACAATCAGTCAGACACAAAACATTCTTCATTCATTCAACATCTGTGAAAATATTCAAAATTGCTATTCAGGACTACCTCAATCAGTGTACTAAGCTTCATGATTTTATTTTCTACAGTTTATAGGGCTGCAATAGACTTCTAACAATACCAACAGAGGCTACAGCACCTTCAGTGCTTGGCCCCTAATAATGATAACTTGCAGTTCTGTAAGTAAGTCAGGTGTTAATTCACTAACGGATCTGATCGATATACAGTAGTTCAGTGAAGACTTTATCAAACTGGAACCTTTTTGAACTATCCATTTAAAGAACCTTCTAGTGAAAGTCAGGCTATCATTTCCAGCCATTCTGTCGTGGAACACGGTGTTAGATTGCTTCACATTCACACTCACAACCTATAATATGATTTCTTTTCGCTGAAGATTCAGTAGCCGATTCCCTGCTATTGAAAAGCACTGCAAGACTAGTGTATCATACCTGAATCACTAGAGAGAGTATTCCCACAGATGAAAATCTACTTGAAAATCTGAACGCTTACGTGTCTGTATCTTTTTCACACAGTCCATCAAGCACCCTAACTACAACAGCTACACCATCAACAACGACATCCTCCTGATCAAGCTGGCCACTCCTGCTAAGCTCAGCACTCACGTGTCTCCTGTGTGTCTCGCTGAAACCAGCGATAACTTCCCTGGTGGCTTGAAGTGTGTGACCTCTGGATGGGGTCTGACCAGATATAATGGTGAGTTTCAGAATCTTCTTCCATTTCAGCATTTTTATCAGCTTGCATGTATTTTCAAAACTTGAATGTATATTTTAGCATTTGTTCATATTCTCTGTCCTGATTTATTTTCTGTTGAAAGCTTTTAAAATTCTGCCAATCTACCCTTTCAGCTCCTGATACCCCTGCCCTGCTCCAGCAGGCTGCTCTGCCTCTGCTGACCAACGATGATTGCAAGCGTTACTGGGGAACCAACATCACTGATCTGATGATCTGTGCTGGAGCCTCTGGTGCTTCTTCTTGCATGGTGAATTTCTATTGATTTTGCAGTTTATCTCTCTATTTGTTCTTGAAGTTCTTGAAGATTGTACAGTTCTGACTTGCTTTTGTGTGTTTCAGGGTGATTCTGGCGGTCCTCTGGTCTGTGAGAAGAATGGAGTCTGGACTCTGGTTGGTATCGTGTCTTGGGGAAGCAGCGTCTGCTCAACCAGTTCACCAGGCGTGTACGCCCGTGTCACCAAACTCCGTGCCTGGGTTGACCAGACCATTGCTGCAAACTAAAGCACAATGTTTATACAGTAGTTCTTGATCATGATGTTTATCAATAAAGTTTTATTTTGAGAAAACAAAACACCCTGATTGTTCTTGTGTAGTAAAAATATTTCTAACTTAAGTCAGAGTTATTTACAGTAGACAATGGACATTCAATACATTTGAGTGATTTAATCTTATTGCATCATATTAATAACTACAAATCAATCATAAAATTATTTTTGAAAATAATTGTGAAAATTTAAAATAAAATAATATTGATATAAAGTAGGGAATTATGACTATCACGTCTGGAGCACTTTGTGAACATTAATGAACTGCAAGGAAAAAAAACTGACAGTGGAAACTAAAATAATATATAAATATAATTTATTTGTGTGTATGTAATGTGTACTTACATGTAAGGGCATGAAAAAGAAAGAAAGACAAAAAAAAACTAATGATATTAATTCATATTAACTTTGACCCTGGCATTCATTTTTAATCTATAATGGAATTATATTAAAAAGTTACTTTTTGTTTTCTATATATCAATTATGATAACATAAGTCTTGTAAGTCTTTTATAAATATACTGTTATTGCTTTAAAGCACATAATATTTGTTAAATGTTACTAAATTACACAGTATAACCACTCTTACAACTTCATATGCAATATCTTTGGACAGCTCCAAAGCTGACACTTGATCATAGTGGTGCTACATGTTTTTGTTACGCAATTATGAATATAAAAGCACAGCGAAGCCATTTATACAGAACTGTTAATCTAACAAACCTTAATCTTTAAATAAAAAAGGATTATGGTATTCACAGTCTCTCTACTCTCCATTTCAGTTTTCAACTTTTCATAGCAATACTAGTAATATTCCTAATGCCGCTGTTGCATTTCCATTCCATTGAAATTTCTGAATTAAAACGAGCACCACATGAATAATTATACATTTGAAAATTAACACAAAATGACTAATGAATAATACACACACACACACACACACACACACACA